>NW_028229515.1:6343333-6513333 GCF_053477565.2 Lygodium microphyllum
CCTTGGTTGCCACCTTGGTTGTGAGCCTTGGAGTGATGGCCGCCCAATGACGCACTGCGTGGTGCTCGCCAATAGATTCGTAAATTTTTATCTTCACACTATAAAAATGGATCTCCCTCTCTGGCGTCATCAATGATGTCATCAAAAGCGCTAAAAAAAGTGTTCTCTTTTTATCATCAATGATTTGATCAAAAAATGCTAAAAAAGCAAGCGTCCTCTCTTCTATCCCCCCCCCCTTGCAAAACTATAAATTGAGGGCTTGGGGATGACCAAAAAGAGGGACAAGAGCAATCTTGACTGGACAAGACACTGATCGAGAAGGAGGAGACTCTATTCCACGAGATGAAGATACATCATTCTGTTCAACCCAAGGAAGGGGATACGTTAAAGGTCTCTCATCCTCTTCTACTCTGATACGAGAAGAGAAGACACCGAAGAACTCTATCCTATTCTATCATACCTCTACTCTTGTCTCTATTCCATCTACTAGAGAGAGTGAAGTATTGCACTCTGCGAGGCAAGAAGAATCATCCGTGAGGCCTACATCATTGAATCCTGCAATATCCATTATCATCATCAAGAGTCTTACACCCTTGCCACCAGTATTACTGCTGTGTTCTTCTTCTTCTTATTCTTCTTCTTATATGAATCATATTTCCATCATGGCCCCAAAGAAAAAGAATTCAAAAGCAAAAATCGTGAATGACCCTACTATCATGGAAGCAATAGTTGGAGTTGCGAGCACGAGAGTCACTAAAACGGAGTCATGGGAGCAGATAACAACCCTTTACCAATCACGATACCATAGGTTTTTCTAAAAAAATTCTATCCAAATAAGATAAGTCTCTTGAGAAATACTGACTTAAGGCCAAGAAACTTGGTTTCAAGAACTGGGAAGTTAGAGACCCCAAAATCTAGATACTCCTAGTTAAATTCCAAGGGGGATATTTCATTATGAGATATTCAAGTGTCGATTGCTACTAGAATTAAGAATCACTTGAAAGTTGCATGACTGATTGAAGTCATAATTGCTTGCAGACATCAATCTTGTTTGTGATCTTCTAGATTAGATCCTGATTGAAATAAGTATTGATACATATAAAATTTGAGGAGCCCTATACCTCCCCCAAGGATAGGTGTTGAATCCCCATACCAAGTGGGGATTTTTTACCACCGCGGAAGCATGGATCAGCTCCAATGGCAAGAGGTCTCCCAGTAAGGATTGTATTAAGTAAGAGGTGGATAGGGTGCCAGGGGGCTCTAGCTAGTAAATCCCTTTTCACACCTAGGAACTACTTGATCCCTTGTATGGCACGAGTTCTACTTGGGATACCTATAAACGCTAGCTATAGTTGGATTTGATCTTGGTGACGTGCAAATGCACTGGATAAGGTAGCACATGAAATTGTAATTTTTCTCCTGTATGGGGTGGGAGAACACACATTATGGAATATAATCAATGAAATTGTTTTATTATGATTGTATGTCTGTGAGTAAATTACGTAAACAAACAACTGTGCATAAAAGGATTTTAATTAATGAAGTTGTTTTTATATATTTCACGTAATGTGGTAGATAATTAGATAACTAAGAACTTCTATAGATGGAAGTGAGTGGATGGATTCCTGACGAATCCAGTCCTATGTGCAGGGTGGTCTCGGTTAGCCGAGAGGTTTTCCCAAAAATAAACACTAGGAAGAAACTATACGAAGGACTAATTCATTGACGTACTTAGGGTTTGGTCTTAGGACCCAAAGTGTAAATTATCTTAGGGAAAAGGTAAGGTGGTTGTGCCATACTACTGCGAGGGATTTCAAAAATCCTTAGTCTGTATTGGAAAAAAGTGTTGCACTCCATGAACGAAGAGTAATGGCAGCTGAACACAAGAAGCCTCTCGAAGGATACATTCGGATGTGAGTTAGTTGTTGATAGGTGATTTTTAGGTCAATTAGGAACCTTCAGGTTGGTCCTCTGTGGGTAATAGTAGGACGCTTCCCTTGCGGGGTAGACCTAGGGTTAACTAGCCAGGAAAAAATCCAATCATTATGATTAGAGTATGGATAGTGACAGCTAGAAGGTAAACTCCATGCAACTACTAAAATGTTATCTATCAAGAAATCAACGCGGGTAGGTTACAGTTATCCTCATGTATAAAATTTTTGCTTAAATTTAGTCCAAACTAATCCCCAAGGAAAAGGACATTCAGGGAGACTATTAGAAGTGTAATAAAAGAAGCTGAGACGAGAGAGAAGAAGAGCTAAGGAGAGAGAAAGAGAGTAAGAAGAAGAAGGAAGAAGACTAGAAGAAGAGAGAGAAAGAGAGAAAAGAGGAGAGAAGGAAGGAGGAAGCCATGGAAGCTGGAGATGAAGGTGAAGAGTATGATCTTGATAATAACTGGTTGCCCTAATCTGAGGCTCTTACACCTTATATACCCTGGTTAGTATGACTGGATTTCTAAACCCTACTCAGTGTGTATTTCGCTTGTTACAATCCATCCCCACTCGGAAGGTTTTCGCCCTCAAAAACAAGGAGAAATAGAGGGGAGTGAGGGGTGGCCTAAGGGAGGGTTTCAGAGTACTACTCTGAGCCCTTTGACAATGAAAATTGGGTGGATAGAGACTAGGGACAGCATGCAAAGTCTGCTGAAGTAAACAGATCATAACTTTTCATAAGCATGCTTGAGATTTGAATAAGTACAAAACTATTCTAAAACAGTGTGTAGTCTGTAGGTAGAGGGTGGTCAATTGGGGCATGATCGGCTAGTCTTCCAGCCGTTGGGCCTCATGGAGGTAGGGAAACTCATTGATTATGGTTGCTGGGCGCCAAGATGCTTCTTCCAAGGGTAGGTCTTGCAATTTGATGAGGTATTCTTTAATGGATCGAGACCGCAAGTGCTTATCTTGCTGCCCAATCATTGCTTCAAGGAAATATTGAGTGATGACTTCTTCATCTATGGGGGGGAAGTTCTTCCAAATAGTCCACTGAGGATCCTACAAAGGGTTTCAACTGACTGACATGAAACACATTGTGGATTTTGGTGGTAATGGGGAGTTCTAAGTGATAGGCCAAGTCACCAACTCTCTTCAGGATTTGGTATGGGCCATAAAAGCAGTGGGCAGCTTGTTACTACTGCCCTCTTTGAGAGTAGAGTAGCAGCACTTAGGCACTTTCAAAAGGACCAATTCCCCTTCTTGGAATTCCAAATGCCTTTGTTTATCATCAACATAGAGTTTCATGTGTGTTTGGGACTTTTGAAGGTTTATTTTGCATTGTTGAACTAAAGCTTGCATGTGATCCAACTCAGCTTGACTCTGAGGATTGATCTTATCATTAAATAAGACTGTAGGAAGGGGAAGCTTATACCCATATAAGGCCTCAAAAGGGGAGACTCCAATGCTAGAGTGAGTGGAGTTATTATGTGCAAACTCAGCCAAGTGAAGCCATGTATCCCAACTGTGCTGTACATCATGGCAAAAGTGCCTCAAATATGTCTCAAGCCATTTGTTCACTCTTTCAATCTAGCCATCAGTCTGAGTGTGGTATGTAGTGGATGGAGCAAGCTTGGTCCCCATGGAGGTGAAAAATTTATGCCAGAAGTTACTCATAGACTTTGCATCCCGATCATGCACTATGACCTGTGGCAAGCCATGCAACTTGAAGACATTTTCCATAAACTCAGTGGCCACCTGAGAGGCAGTGTATTGGATCATAGTGGGGATAAAGTGGACAGCTTTGGTGAGGCGATCAACGACCACATAGATATTGTTCCACCCTTTCTTAATCGTAGGAAGCCATAGATAAAGTCCATTGTGATGTGAGCCCATTTCCCTCCATGGATAGGGAGAGTTTTCAAGAGGCCATCGGGCTTGAGGGTACTATCCTTATTCTATTGGCTAGGAACACATTTGGTCACAAAGTCCTTGACATCCCTCCATAAGCCTTTCCAATGAAAGCTACTAGAAGAGGCGAGAGAAAGAGAGAAAAGAGAGAAGGAAGGAGGAAGCCATGGAAGCTAGAGATGAAGGTGAAGAGTGTGATCTTGATAATAACCGGTTGCCCTAATCTGGGGCTTTTGCAACTTATATACCTCGATCAGTGTGATTGGGTGTCTAAACCCTAGTCGGTGGGTATCCCCCTTCTTACAATCCAGGCCCACTATAAAGGTTTTTGCCCTAAAAAACAAGGAAAAATAGAGGGGAGTGATGGGTGGACTAAGGGAGGGTTCCAGAGTACTACTCTAAGCCCTTTCACAATAAAAATTGAGCAGGTAGAGACTAGGGACAGCATGTAGTTCAGGACTGGCCTGCTAAAGTAAACAGGTCATAAGTTTTGATAGGATGCTCCAAATATGGTGTACCACATGTCAAAATGGAGCTTATGACAAGTACTTTCAGCCTATGTAGTATGCATATTCCTGAGATTTGAATAAGTACAAAATTGTTCTAAAACAGTGTGTAGTCTATAGGCAGACGATGGTCAATTGGGGCATGATTGGCTAGTCTTCCACCCTTTGGGCCTCATGGAGGTAGGGAAACTCATTGATCATGATTGTTGGGCACCAATATGGTTCTTTCCAAGGGTAGGCCTTGCGATTTGATGAGGTATTCTTTAATGGATCGGGACCATAAGTGCTTATTTTACTGTCCAATGATTGCTTCAAGGATATATTGAGTGATGCCTTCTTCATCTATGGGGGGAAGATCTTCCAAATAGTCCTTTGAGGATCCTACAAAGGGTTTTAGCTAGCTGACATGAAACATATTGTGGATTTTGGTGGTAGTGGGGAGTTCTAAGCAATAGGCCAAGTCACCAACTCTCTTCAGGATCCGGTTGTAAAATATTACACGGCGCAGCAAACAAAATCTAAGAAAGAGATAGAGAGTACACAACAGATAAGAGGAGAATCAGTAAATTATTTAACTCCAAACAACTGATACAAAGATAACGAGCTTGAGTGTACTATCCTTGCTCTGTTGGCAGGGAACAAATTTGGTCAAAAAGTCCTTGACATCCCTCCATAAGCCTTTCTAATGAAAGCTCTTGGCAATCTTATCATATGTTTTGAAAACACCCAAGTGACCAGTAGTGGGGCAAGAATGCATCTCTTCCATGATCTTCTACGTGAAGGGGGAAGTGTGGGGGACGATAATCTTGCCATGGGACCAAATAAGGCCATGCTTGAGCTAGTATTGAGAGTTTTCAGCCATGACCCCATGCTGTAGTTTTTGAAATGTGTGGCTGAAGTGATCATCTAACAAGTAAGCCTTCTGAAGCTCTTCAACCCAATCATTGTGCAACTTTGAGATAGAGGACACTCTACATGCCCACATCCGAGAGAGTGAATCAGTGATAATATTATCCTTGCCCCGAGTGTGTGAAATATCAAAGTCATAGTTATGCAGTAATTTGTGCTTACTATAATGAAAGAAGTTTAGAGGAGAGAGAAGAAGAGCTAAAGAGAGAGAAAGAGAGCAACAAGAAGGGAGAAGACTAGAAGAGGAGAGAGAAAAGAGAGAAGGAAGGACGAAGCCATGGAAGCTAGAGATGAAGGTGAAGAATGTGATCTTGATAATAACTAATTTCCCTAATCTTGGGCTCTTACAACTTATATACCCCAGTTAGTGCAATTGGATGTCTAAACCCTAGTCAGTGGGTATCCCGCTTATTACAATCCAAGCCCACTGTAAAGGTTTTTGCCCTCAAAAACAAGGACAAATAGAGGGGATTGATGGGTGGGCTAAGGGAGGGTTGCAGAATACTACTCTAAGCCCTTTCACAATAAAAATTGAGTGGGTAGAGACTAGGGACAGCATGTAGTTCAGGACCGGCCTGCTAAAGTAAACAGGTCATAAGTTTTGATAGACTGCTCCAAATATGGCATACCACATGTTGAAACAGAGCTTATGACGAGTACTTTCAGACTATATAGGATGCACATGCCTGTGATTTGAATCAATACAAAGCTATTCTAAAACAGTTTGGAGTCTGCAGGTAGAGGGTGGTCAATTGGGGCATGATCGGCTAATCTTCCATTCGTTGGGCCTCATGGAGGTAGGGGAACTCATTGATGATGGTTGCTGGGTGCCAAGATACTTCTTCCAAGAGTAGGCCTTGTGATTTGATTAGGTATTCTTTAATGGATGCCTGAGATAGGCCAAGTCACCAACTCTCTTCAAGATCCAGTATGGGCCATAGAAGCCGTGGGCAGCTTGTTACTACTACCCTCTTTGAGAGTAGAGTAGCAGCACTTAGGCACTTTCAAAAGGACCAATTCCCCTTCTTGGAATTTCAAATGCTTTCATGTGCGTTTGGGACTTTTGTGAAGGTTTAGTTTGCCTTGTTAAACTAAAGCTTGCAGGCGATCCAACTCAACTTGACTCTAAGGATTGATCTTATCATTAAATAAGACTATGGGAAGGGGAACCTTATACCCATATAAGGCCTCAAAAGGGGAGACTCCAATGCTAAGTGCGTGGAGTTATTATGTGCAAACTCAGCCAAGTGAAGCCACGTATCCCAACTGTGCTGCACATCATGGCAAAAGTGCCTCAAATATGTCTCAAGCCATTTGTTCACTCTTTTAGTCTGGCTATCAGTCTAAGTGTGGTATGCAGTGGACAGAGCAAGCTTGGCCCCATGGAGGTGAAAACTTTCTGTCCGAAGTTACTCATAAACTTTGCTTCCTGATCATTCACTATGACCTGTGACAAGCTATGCAACTTGAAGACATTTTCCGTAAACTCAGTGGCCACTTGAGAGGCAGTATATTGGATCTTAGTGGGGATAAAGTGGGTAGCTTTGGTGAGATGATCAATGACCACATAGATACTATTCCACCCTTTCTTAGTTGCAGGAATGCTAGTGATAAAGTCCATTGTGATGTGAGTCCATTTCCCTTCGGGGATAGGGAGAGGTTGCAAGAGGCCAATGGGATTGAGTGTACTATCCTTGTTCTGTTGGTTGGGAACACATTTGGTCACAAACTCATTGACATCTCTCCATAAGCCTTTCCAATGAAAGCTCTTGGGAATCCTGTCATATGTTTTGAAAACACCAGCACTGGGGCAAGAATGCATCTCTTCCATAATCTTATGCCCCCTGAAGGGGAAAGTGTGGGGGATGACAATCTTGCCATGGGACCAAATAAGGCCATGCTTAAGCTGATATTGGGAGTTTTCAGCCATGACCCCATGGTATAATTTTTTAAATGTGTGACTGAAGTGATCGTCCAACAAGTAAGCCTCCTGAAGCTCTTCAACCCAATCATTGTGCAATTCTGAGATAGAGGACACTCTGCATGCCCACATCCGAGAGAGTAAATCAGCCACAATATTAACCTTGCCCCGAGTGTGTGAAATATCAAATTCATAGTTTTGCCGTAATTTGTGCTTACTGTAATGAAAGAAGCTAAGAGGAGAGAGAAGGAGCTAAGGAGAGAGAAAGAGAGCAAGAAGAAGAAGAGAGAATATTGGAAGAGAAGAGAGAAAGAGAGAAAAGAGAGTAGGAAGGAGGAAGCCATGGAAGCTAGAGATGAAGGTGAAGAGTGTGATCTTGATAATAACTAGCTGCTCTAATTTGGGGCTCTTACACCTTATATACCCCAGTCAGTGTGACTAGGTGTCTAAACCCTAGTCGGTGTGTATCCCACTTGTTACAATCCTTCCCCACTCTGAAGGTTTTTGCCCACAAGGACAAATAGAGGGGAGTGATGGGTGGGCTAAGGGAGGGTTGCAGAGTACTACTCTGAGCCCTTTGACAATGAAAATTGGGTGGGTAGAGACTAGGGACAGCATGCAGTCCACGACTAGTCTACTAAAGTAAATAAGTCATAACTTTTGATAGGCTGCTCCAAATAGGGCATACCACATGTCGAAACAGAGCTTATGACAAGTACTTTCAGCCTATGTAGGATGCACATGCCTGAGCTTTGAATAAATAGAAAAATGATGTAAAATAGTGTGCAGTCTGCAGGGGCAGAGGGTGATCAATTGGGGCATGATTGTCTAGTCTTCCAGTCGTTGGGCCTCATGGAGGTAGGAAAACTCATTCATGATGGTTGCTAGGCACCAAGAGGCTTCTTCCAAGGGTAGGCCTTGCCATTTGATGAGGTATTCTTTAATTGATCGGGATCATAATTGCTTATCTCGATGCCCAATGATTGCTTCAGGGATATATAGAGTGATGCCTTCTTCATCTATAGGGGAAAGTTCTTCCAAATACTCCTCTGAGGAGCCTACAAAGGGTTTCAGCTGGCTGACGTGAAACACATTGTGGATTTTGGTGGTAGTGGGGAGTTCTAAGCAGTAGGCCAAGTCACCAACTCTCTTCAGGATCCAGTATGGGCCATAGAAGTGGTGGGCAGCTTGTTGCTACTGCCCTCTTTGAGAGTAGAGTAGCGGGACTTAGGCGCTTTCAAAAGGACCAATTCCCCTTCTTGGAGTTCCAAATGCCTTTGTTTCTCATCAGCATAGAGTTTCATATGTGTTTGGGCCTTTTGAAGGTTCATTTTACATTGCTGAACTAAAGCTTGCATGCAATCTAACTTGGTCTGACTCTAAGAATTGATCTGATCATTAAATAAGATTGTGGGGAGGGGGACCTTATACCCATATAAGGCATCAAAAGGGAAAACTCCAATGCTAGAGTTTGTGGAGTTATTATGTGCAAGCTAAGTCAAGTGAAGCCACGTATCCCAACTATGTTGTATATCATGGCAAAAGTGCCTCAAGTATGTCTTAAGCCATTTGTTCACTCTTTCACTCTGGCCATCAGCCTGAGGATGGTATGCAGTGGATGGAGCAAGCTTGGTCCCGAAGGAAGTGAAAATTTTCTGCCAAAAGTTACTCATAAACTTTGCATCCCGATCATGCACTATGACCTCTGGCAAGCCATGCAACTTGAAGACATTTTCCATAAACTAAGTGGCCACCTGAGCGGCAGTGTAATGGATCCTCGTGGGGATAAAGTGGGAAACTTTGGTGAGGTGATCAATGACACATAGATACTATTCCACCCTTAGTCGCAGGAAGGCCAGTGATAAAGTCCATTGTGATGTGAATCCATTTCCCTTCAGGGATAGGGAGAGGCTGCAAGAGGCCAGTGGGCATGAGTGTACTATCCTTGTTCTTTTGACAGGAAACACATTTGGTCACAAAGTCCTTGATATCCCTCCATAAGCAATGACCAGCAATGGGGCAAGAATGTATCTCTTCCATGATCTTCTGTGTGAAGGGGGAAGTGTGGGGGATGACAATCTTGCCATGGGACCAAATAAGGCCATGCTTGACCTGATATTGGGAGTTTTCAGCCATGACCCCATGCTGTAATTTCTGAAATGTGTGGCTGAAGTGATTGTATAACAAGTAAGCCTCCTGAAGCTCTTCAACCCAATCACTGTGCAATTCAGAGATAGAGGACACTTTGCATTCCCAACATCCGAGAGAGTGAATCAGCCACAATATTATACTTTCCCCAAGTGTGTGAAATATCAAAGTAATAGTTTTGCAGTAATGTGTGCTTACTGTAATGAAAGAAGCCGAGAGGAGAGATAAGAAGAGTTGAAGAGAGAGAAACATATCAAGAAGAAGAAGGGAGAAGACTAGAAGAGGAGAGAGAAAGAGAGAAAAGAGGAGAGAAGGAAGGAGGAAGCCATGGAAGCTAGGGATGAACATGAAGAGTGTGATCTTGATAATAACTGGTTGCTCTAATCTGGGGCTTCTACACCTTATATACCCTATCTTCCTAGCTTCCTTTCCACCGCCCATCTACATTTACAAATTGCACGGGTGAGAGCCCGGTGCTCCTTGAATTAAATCATGATGCACTTGCGCTCTTTTACAAAAGTTTGACTTGCGCTTTTCCTTGTGCGCCTTTCTCCATCATTTAGGACTCTTCTCCTTGTGCGTCTTTGTCTTCCATTTCTTTTTGCCTTGGCCTTTGTCTTTGTCTTCTGCTTTAGCTTTTCCGGATTTTCCACCTTTGTTCGTTTGAGGGTTAACACTTGTTAAAATCCTTCCCCACTCTAAAGTCTTTTTCCCTTGAAAACAAAGAGAAATAGAGGGGAGTGATGGGTGGGCTAAGGGAGGGTTGCAGAGTACTACTATGAGCCCTTTGACAATGAAAATTGGGTGGGTAGAGACTAGGGACAGCATGCAGTCCACAACTGGCTTACTAAAGTAAACAAGTCATAACTTTTGATAAGCTACTCCAAATAGGGCATACCACATGTCAAGACGAAGCTTATGACAAATACTTTCAGCCTATGTAGGATGCACATGCCTGAGACTTGAATAAGTATAAAATTGTTCTAAAATAGTGTGCAGTTTGCAGGCAGAGGGTGGTCAATTGGGGCATGATCGACTAGTCTTCCAACCGTTGGGCCTCATGGAGATAGGGAAACTCATTGATGGTGGTTGCTGGGCGCCAAGCATATTTTTCCAAGGGTAGTCCTTGCGATTTGATAAGGTATTCTTTAATGGATCGGGACTGTAAGTGCTTATCTCATTGCCCAATGATTGCTTCAGGGTTATATTGAGTGATGCCTTCTTCATCTATGGGGGAAAGTTCTTCCAAATAGTCCACTGAGGAGCATACAAAGGATTCAGCTGGCTGACATGAAACACATTGTGGATTTTGGTGGTAGTGGGGAGTTCTAAGCGATAGGCCAAGTCACCAACTCTCTTCAGGATCCGATATGGACCATAGAAGCGGTGGGCAACTTGTTACTAATGCCCTCTTTGAGAGTAGAGTAGCGAGACTTAGGCACTTTCAAAAGGACCAATTCCCCTTCTTTGAATTCCAAATTCCTTCGCTTCTCATCAGCATAGAGTTTCATGTGTGTTTGGGACTTTTGAAGGTTCATTTTACATTGCTGAAGTAAAACTTGCATGCGATCCAACTTAGTCTGACTCTGAGAATTGATCTTATCATTAAATAAGACTATGGGAAGGGGAACCTTATACCAATGTAAGGCCTAAAAGGGAAAACTCCAATGCTAGAGTGCGTGGAGTTATTATGTGCAAACTCAGCCAAGTGAAGCCACGTATCCCAACTGTGTTGTGCGTCATGGCAAAAGTGCCTCAAATATGTCTCAAGCCATTTGTTCACTCTTTCAGTCTCGCCATCAATCTGAGGGTGGTATGCAGTGGATGGAGCAAGCTTGGTCCCCATGGAGGTGAAAACTTTCTGCCAAAAGTTAGTCATAAACTTTGCATCCTCAGAGTCAAATTGAGTTGGATCTCATGCAAGCTTTACTTCAACAATGTAAAATGAACCTTCAAAAGGCCCAAACACACATGAAACTCTATGCTGATGAGAAACAAAGGCATTTGGAATTCCAAGAAGGGGAATTGGTCCTTTTGAAAGTGCCTAAGTCCCACTACTCTACTTTCAAAGAGGGCAGGAGTAACAAGCTACCCATCGCCTCTATGGCCCATGCTGGATTCTGAAGAGAGTTTGTGACTTGGCCTACCACTTGGAACTCCCCATTACCACCAAAATCCACAATATGTTTCGTGTCAGCTAGCTGAAACCCTTTGTAGGCTCCTCAGTGGACTGTTTGGAAAAACTTCCCCCCAGAGATGAAGAAGGCATCACTCAATATATCCCTGAAGCAATCATTGGGCATCAAGGTAAGTACTTATGGTCCCAATCCATAGTGGACTGTTTGGAAAAACTTCCCCCCAGAGATGAAGAAGGCATCACTCAATATATCCCTGAAGCAATCATTGGGCATCAAGGTAAGCACTTACGGTCCCAATCCATTAAAGAATACCTCATCAAATGGCAAGGCCTGCCCTTGGAAGAAGCCTCGTGGCACCCAGCAACCATCATCAATGAGTTTCCCTACCTCCATGAAGCCCAACGGCTGGAAGACTAGCCGACCGTGCCCAAATTGACCATCCTCTGCCTGCACAGGATGACTGCACACTGTTTTAGAACAGTTTTGTACTGATTCAAGTCTTAGGCATGTGCATCCAACATAGGCTGAAAGTACTCGTCACAAGCTCCATCTCGACATGTGGTACGCCCTATTTGGAGCAACCTATCAAAAGTTATGACTTGTTTACTTCAGTAAGCCAGTCGTGGGTTGCATGCTGTCCCTAGTCTCTACCCACCCAATTTTCATTGTCAAAGGGCTCATAGTAGTACTCTGCAAACTTCCCTTAGCCCACCCATCACTCCCCTCTATTTCTCCTTGTTTTTTAGGGCAAAAACCTTCAGAGTGGGCATGGATTGTAACAAGCAGTATACACACCGACTAGGGTTTAGACACCCAGTCCACTGACTGGGGTATATAAGGTGTAAGAGCCCCAGATTAGAGAAAGCAGTTATTATCAAGATCACACTCTTCACCTTCATCTCTAGCTTCCATGGCTTCCTCCTTCTCTCCCCTTTTCTCTCTTTCTCTCTCCTCTTCTAGTCTTCTCCCCTCTTCTTCTTACTCTCTTTCTCACTCTTCAACTCTTCTTCTCTCTCCTCCTAGCTTTTTTCATTATAGTAACCACAAATTATTGCAAAACTATGACTTTGATATTTCACACACTTTGGGGCAAGGATAATATTGTGGCTGATTCACTCTCTCGAATGTGGGCATGCAAAGTGTCCTCTATCTCAAAATTGCACAATGATTGGGTTGAAGAGCTTTAGGAGGCTTACTTGTTAGACGATCACTTCACCCACACATTTCAGAAATTACAGCATGGGTTCATGGCTGAAAACTCCCAATATTAGGTCAAGCATGGCCTTCTTTGGTCCCATGGCAAGATTGTCATCCCCCACACTTCCCCCTTCACGCAGAAGATCATGGAAGAGATGCATTCTTGCCCCACTGCTGGTCACTTGGGTGTTTTGAAAACATATGATAGGATTGCCAAGAGCTTTCATTAGAAAGGCTTATAAAGGGATGTCAAGGACTTTGTGACCAAATGGGTTCCCTGCCAAACAGAACAAGGATAGTACACTCAAGCCCACTGGCCTCTTGCAACCTCTCCCTGTCCCTGAAGGAAAATGGACTCACATCACAATGGACTTTATCACTTGCCTTCCTACGACTAAGAAAGGGTGGAACAGTATCTATGTGGTCGTTGATCGCCTCACCAAAGCTATCCACTTTATCCCCACTAAGATCCAATACACTGCCTCTCAGGTGGCCACTTAGTTTATGGAAAATTTCTTCAAGTTGCATGGCTTGCCACAGGTCAATAAGACTGTGGGGAGGGGAACCATTATACCCATATAAGGCATCAAAAGGGGAAACTCCAATGCTAGAGTGCTTGGAGTTATTATGTGCAAACTCAGCCAAGTGAAGCCATGTGTCCCAACTATGTTATACATCATGGCAAAAGTTCCTCAAATATGTCTTAAGCCATTTTTTCACTCTTTCAGTCTAGCCATTAGTCTGAGTGTGGTATGCAGTGGATGGAGCAAGCTTGGTCCCCATGGAGGTGAAAACGTTCTGCCAGAAGTTACTCATAAACCTTTCATCCCGATCATGTACTATGACCTGTGGCAAGCCGTACAACTTGAAGACATTTTCCATAAACTAAGTGGCCACCTGAGAGGCAATGTATTGGATCTTAGTGGGGATAAATGGGGTGTCAAGAATCGTGTGGTGGGGGGACTTGCTTGAGCTACTGTGCCAAACAGACACTGTATACACAAGAGGAAGCTCACTCAAGAACACAAGAAAAGAGATGGAGGCCAAAACGTTTTCTTGCTGATTTTTTCTTCTTCTTCCACTCACTATACAATGTACACAAAGTATAGATAAGATACAACATAAATGAAAGTGGCCTACTAAGTCAAACAGTGCATAACCAACTACACTAATCGACTGGTGCTATGTCTTTGCCAGCTGTAGGTAGGTGTAATAAACTAAATATAATAAGTGATAAGTCAGTGGCCATGTGAGTATCATAATGACCACCAATGTGCTAAGTGTAGACGTGCAGACCCATCTAGCCAGGCAGTCCATCATCAATGTCCGCACTTGTTGAGCTTGTCATCTCAACACTCCCCCTCAAGCTTATGAGCTTTCTCTGCAACTCCAAGTAAGCTTTGGAACTTCCAAAGCTTCTCTGCACCCAATGCCTTTGTGAAAATGTCAGATGTCTGATCCTGTGTGCTGACATATACCAAGTCAATCTCTCTTGCAAGTACCTTCTCTCTCACAAAGTGGTAGTGCACCTCAATGTGTTTTGTCCTAGCATGGAACATTGGATTCCTAGCTAGCCGTATGTTGTTCATGTTGTCACAATTAATGACAACTGGACCATCTCCCTGCACATCCAAATATACTAATAACTTTTGCAGCCATACCACCTCACATGTTGCCATAGCAGCACCTCTATACTCAGCCTCTGTACTTGATAAAGCAACTGTAGGTTGCTTTTTGCTGCTCCACATAATTGCTGCACTACCAAGGGAAAACATGAATCCACTTGTAGATCTTCTGTCTGACATGCTACCATCTGAATCTACATATGTGTATCCAAAGACCTGTATATCCTTACCTGCCTCATAAAAAAGTCTATAATGTAAAGTGGATTTCACATGCCTCAATATACGTCTAACTACATCCAAATGAGGCTTTCTAGGCATCTGCATAAACTGACTGATAAGACCAACAGCATAGCTCAAGTCTGGCCTTGTGATAGTCATGTAAATCAAACTCCCTACTATCCTCCTCAACATAGTGGGGTCTTCTATCTCATCTTCAACATCAGTACTCAGCTTCACATTTTGCTCCAATGGTACTGAAAGAGACTTACATGCTGTCATACCATACTTGGATAACATATCCAAGCCATACTGCCTTTGGGATAGCCATATACCATCATCACATCTGATTACCTCAATACCAAGAAATTTTCTCAGCTCACCTAAATCTTTCATCTCAAACTTCTTCTTCAAGAAGTCCTTAACTTCAGCAATCCCATTGTCACTGTCACCTATAATAATCAAGTCATCCACATAGATGACTATGATGACCAACCCTGCATCTCCCTTTCTCACATAAAGTGAGTGATCAACATTAGAAATAAAAAATCCAATATTGACAAGATACTCTCCAATCTTGTCAAACCATGCTCTAGGTGCTTGCTTCAGCCCATAGAGCGCCTTCTTTAACCTGCACACATATGTGGGATGCTCTAAGACCTCATAACCTGTCGGCTACTCTATATACACTTCTTCTTGCAATTCACCATGCAAGAAGGCATTCTTAACATCCATTTGCTGCAAACTCTAACTTTTGGCTACTGCCAAGGCAATCACATACCTAACAGTTGCCATTCTAGCAACTGGACTGAATGTCTCATCATAATCTATGCCATATGTTTGAGCATAGCCTTTTGCAACCAATCTGGCCTTATACCTGTTAATGGAGCCATTTGCATTATGCTTGACTTTGTAAACCCACTTACAGCCAATAGCTGAATTGCATAAAGTCTGTGAAGCATGCCAGTTTGGTAAGCAGGCAAGACAACCCTTCTCACATTATAGAGAAGTGAGTAGAAAAATACTTGATGTAGTGCGTACTGATGTTTGGGGGCCTACACAAAATGTATCTCTTGGTGGCATGTTGTGAGATTAGGTGTGCGAGCAAATCACTGTATATTCTGCAAATAAGCCCTTTAAGGCTTGCCCACAGTTATTTTGGGCGTCTGAGACCGTTTCAAGCCCTGTTTTAGAGCCGCAAGGTTGCAAACAACAGTTTCAGGGTACACTGTGATTTCAGCTGTATTGATCAAAAGTGGGTGTGCAAGTTACAGATTGGGAATCTGTAATTTTTGAGGTGTTTGCAAGAAGCAAACATAAGGTTATTCTACAAACAGGTTGCAGATTACATGTACTATTGGGCAATCAGTGAAAAAGGTTGCTTGGTGTAGTGCTGTGCATGTGTTGTGAAAGATTGTAGAAGACTAGCTTGTTGTGTCATATCCTTGTTTGTGATAATGGCAGAGAACAGTGGAAATCCCATTATTGAGAAGCTCAACAAGAACAACTACCCTTCATGGAAGTTCCGTGTGACGAACTTCCTCATTGGAAAGGGCCTTTATGAGTTTGTCTCAGGTGAGGAAAAGGAGCCAAAGCTTGGTATTCCTTCGGCTTCTGCAGATGAGTTAAAAGCATGGAAAGAGTGGAATGTGAAAGACAAAAAGGTGATGTACTGGCTATCTGCAGTAATTGATAATGCTATGTTGGGACATATCAGGTATGCAGAAACTTCACTTGCAGCTTGGACAATTTTTGAGAGCATGTTTTCAGTAAACACAAAGGCACGAAAGATTCAACTCAAGCAAGAGTTGAATGCCTTGAAGAAAGTGAAAATGTCTGTCAATGAGTATGTGTTGAAGGTGAGGAGCATTGCAGATGCTTTAGCAGTGATTGATGCAATGCCGAATGATGATGATTTGGTTTGATCGACTCTCAGTGGCCTTAACAATGAGAAGGCATGGAAATCATTTGTTACTTCAGTATATGTAAGGAAGCCATTTCCAGATTTTGATGAGTTGATCTCTCTCATGATTACTGAAGAGATCAATATGCAAGGTGACTCATCTGAAAAAAATTGTGAACAGGTCCAAGAATTTTACTCAAGTTTAGGAAGAGGACGTGGTAGATCCTCTTAGAGAAGCTGTGGTATGGGACATGCTGGCGATAACTAACAAAATAGGTTTAATCAACAGTTTGGTGAAATGCAGGTTTCTGGATGCAGAGGAAACTTTAGAGGCAAGGGGGAGCTCTAGAGGAAGAGGTGGATGGCAGAATAGAGGCTCTGGAAATTCTACTATTGTTTGCCATTATTGTGGCAAAATAAGCCATATTGCAGCCCATTGCTATCTTGTGAGAGTACATGGACATATTTTCTTGGTCCCTCGATGAGCTGAAAGGGGTAGATCCAAGTGTCATAACTCATAATATCCCCATGACCCCAGATGCAACATTGGTCAAGCAGCAACCATACCCTATGATTCCCAAGCATGCTCACACTGTCAAGGAAGAAATTGAAAAGCTACTAAGGGCAAGATTTATTTACAAGATTGAACGCACAGACTGGGTCTCGCCCATAGTGATCGTGCTAAAGAAGAATGGAAAGATCAGAGTGTGTGTCAACTACAAGAAGGTAAACACTGCTACCAAGAGGGACAACTATCCATTGGCATATACTAAGCACATGCTCGAGAGAGTAGCATGCAAAGAGGCCTATAGTTTTATGAACGGCTTCTCATGATACAACCAGGTGTAAGTGCATCCTAACGATAGGCACAAGACCGCATTTGCCACTGTGAGTGGGGTGTCTTTGCCTATATAGTCATGTCCTTAGGGTTGATAACACATTTGCTACTTTTTAGAGGCTCATGTGTGCAATATTCAAGGACATGCTTAGGAAATAGTTAGAGGTCTTTGTTGACGACTTGTGTGTTCACTCCACCTGGAAGAAACACTTAGACAAACTCTGAGTAGTCTTTGAATGATGTATACTATATCATCTCTCATTAAACCCCTTAAAGTGCCAATTCTGGGTAAAGCATGGATGCATCCTAGGACACGTGGTATCCAAGAATGGCATTTCCATTAACTTCTTGAAAGCTGTCAATCTTCCACCCCCAACTGGTTACAAGGAAGTTCAATGCTTCCTCGGTCATACAGGATACTATCGACAATTTGTGCTAAACTATGCATTGATTGCTAGACCCCTATACAAGCTATTGATAATATTTGAATTGACCCATGAATGCCAACACATATATGAGGAATTGAAGAAGGCTCTAACCACTGCACCAATCTTAAGAGTCTCAGATTGGAACATAACCTTTTATGTTAATATTGACGCTTCAAAATTCGTAGTGGGAGCTGTGTTGTGCCAACTTGGTGACAACAATCTAGACTATCTAGTGAGCTTTGCTAGCAACAACTCACTGATATAGAAATGAATTACTCCACAACCAAACAAGAGGAGTTAGCCATGAGTTTGCCGTCAAGAAATTTTGGCACCATCTTCTAGCTACACCCTTTATTTTCTTTGTTGACCACCATCAAGCCTTGTTGTATCTAATAAACAAACCCTACACTACAAGACACATAGCTTGATGGTTACTTCTACTTCTTGAATTTGACTTCCTCATCATCATACGCAAGGGAAAGCAACACTATATGGCCGATCATATGTCTTGCATACCCACGGGAGAAGCCTCTGGATAGGGCATTAGAGACAAATTTCCAAATGCACATCTATTCACCCTATCTAGCGAAAGAGATCTATTTAGAGATGAATTGATGCCATACTGGGCAGACGACATAGTCGAAGTGCTTGAGCACGAACTACCTAACCGACCCATAGAAAAGGCCCGATTGAGGTGACTCATTCTCAAAATCCAACCCTATCAGTTAATAGCAAGCCAACTCTATGGGCTAGGCAAGACGGATTGTTGCAGACATGCATGTGTGAGCATGAAATACACAAGTACTAGTTGAGGCACACTGTGGAATTGCTGGAGGACACATCAACGAAGATACGATAGCTTGCAAGGTGCTGCAATCTCAACTATAGTGGCCAACACTTTTTAAGATGTGGCACAATTCGTGAAACACTGTGACGAGTGCCAATGGACCAAAGTGCTAGTTTGCAAGGACAAAATGGAGCTAAGTCCCATCATTGCTAGACAACCATTTGAGAAATGGGGGATTGACTTCATTGGACCTATCAGTCCTGCGACTCAATATTCATAAGCCAAGTACGTCATCATTGCCACCAATTATCTCACAAAGTGGGCGTAAAATTTGTGAGCCACCAGGAAGAATGACACACAAACCACTGCTATGTTATTATGGGAGCAGGTAATCTCTCGGTTCCATTGCCCCATTGAACTTGTCAGTTATCAAGGCACACACTTCATCAATGAGGTGATTGCTCATCTCCTATCCACCTTCCTGATCATCCATCGGAAATCCTCACCCTACTACCCTCGGGCGAACGGCCAAGCGGAATCAACAAATAAGATTCTAGTAAATGTCTTGACCAAGGTAGTCTTTGCTTTGTGCAACAGCAACTGGGATAACAAGCAAATGGCAGCCTTATGGGCCTATCAAATAGCCTATAAAATGGCTATGGGACAAACTCCCTTCAGGTTGACCTATGGAACTGAGGCAATTCTACCTATAGAATTCTTCATTCCTAGCTTGAGAATCTCTATTCAAGAGAGGTGGGAGGGAAACGAAGCATGGACGAAACGTTTAGTTGAGCTAGAATGCTTGTTGAAAACTCGACTTCTAGCCACCCACGCGCTGATCTACAAAAAAGCATGACGCAAGGGCTAGTTTGACAAGCACGTCAAGCAACAAGATTTCAAACAGAGTGACTTAGTATTGTTGTACTTGGTTGAGGGACATAAGCAAAAAATGAAGTTTAGGGGGTTAGAACCTTTCAGATTTTGCACCATAAGCCAAACCAGTAATGTAGAACTCAAAACCCTGGAGGGTCAGTGCATAGGCTTCTTTAATAGTAGTCACGTAAAGAAGCACTACCCTCCCACACATTCACTACACGAACCCTCGGTGCTAGAAGCCCTTGTCAATGTATGAGTAGCCACCATTACGGAGATTGAAGATGAGGATGAGAAAGCCATAGCTATGGCTTACCTGTGCATGACCATTACTGCCCAACAGACACATGCCATTGATGCATTAATCAATGAGGGTGCCGACTTTAATGTCCTGACTTATGATCATTGGACTCAAATCAGCAAATCATAGTTACATCCCACTAATGCTAAGCTCGGTCCATTTGGGGGAGATCATATGCCCTTCTGGGAAAATGCAAGTCGCGATCTCTATCGAGTCCGAAATCTTGCCTATGATCTTTTATGTGTTGCCAAACACAAAAGATGTAGGCATGGAATCACTATTAGAACGAACCTTTAAAAAGTAAGCCCATTGTAATGTCAACTATTAGTCACAATGCATTCACCTAGCCATCGGCAACATACAAATTATCACAGCCTTCAACAAGGGTTGCACGACTCCATCACAGTCTGCAAAGCCACTGGTAGAGAAACCCACCATCAAGCCTAAGGAGGGGGGTCGTGATTTGTCACCACCTGCCAAACCTCAGCACTAGCAAAAAGCCAACCATAAAGCTAAAATCCTTGAGCACTAGTTCAAATGGGTACCAAAAAATCCAAGACTGCTCCCTAGGAGCACCCAACCACGAGCTTGCAAAGCTAGGAACCTTCACTCAAAACCTAGGAGGCCTAGAAGAAACTACAGGCATCGACAAATGGTCAAAAGTCACGATGGGTCCCCAAGACCTTCTTGCAAGCACAAAGCTATTATGAGGGTAATCCCTGGATTTGGGTACCTAAAGCCAAGACGGCCAAGGACACTACTCAAATGCCATCCTCAAGCTTGACCACATGAAGCATCAAGACAAATCAAGCATCAGTGCCACAAAAGCCTTTGGCTTTGCAGCAAGGCCCATTACCCTTCCAAGACCTAAACCCATCAAGACTCAACAAGTCTGTTGATCCAAACTGCATTCCACTACTCCTAAACCACCATAACTTTTCCCTACTAATACCCCAACCACCACCCAAGCATCTAGTAGTGCACCACCCACTGCACTAGCCATGCCTAGTGCACCAAGGCCACAACCCTAGCCAAAACTGCAACTAGAGTTGCGCCCGTTAGTAGCTGGTGAACTGTCAAGCCCAACCACCTGTCAACCTTAAACCCTCTTACTATTATAGATCCATTCTAACCTTGGCCACAAACTTAGCTAAGAATACAAGTGACGACTTGGTCGCTTGGCTCAGAGACGCTTGGATACAACGTTTATCATGTTTGCTAAAAGTTGCAATTGGTTAGACTTAGGTCTTTTGGACAAGCCTTTAGCAACAAAAGTGCACACACTACCTTGCTCATGGGAAGAACCTGAATTCATATTTTTCAAAGCTTCCAAGAAATCCGATGAACTCATTGCCCCACTGAGCTTTCCATTGAACAAGCATGCAAACAAAGCCTAATCACATCTTATGACAAGAGCAAAGTCCTTGCCCATGGACTAGGAAATTAAGAAGTTGAAGCAACTTGCTGACAATGACTCCTCTTTCCTACACAAATGGTATGCTCTTCACAGGAACTAGAAGGATGCTAAGTCATGACAAACGTTGAATAGAGACACACAATCAAAACTATAGAGTATGATCAGCATATGTAGCTCCAACTTCTTATAGGGTGTTGACCACAGTTCATAATCGACCCCTTGAGGACCACATCAAAGGGCATCCCTATTTAGATCAAATTCTCATAGAAGAAGAGCTCCAAATTGCTAGCAGAGTCGACTATGGGATTTTCTTCTCAATATCCTCACTTACATCACACAAGTAGACATCAAACCTGCGACATGGACCACTATGCTCAAATGGAATACAACCCCAATTTTTATCCCTGGCTCATGTAAAATTAAACACAGTAACCATGCATGAAATGCCCTTAACCCCTTAACCATAATCCTAGGAAGGATTCTTCTTATTTCTACAGGGAGGTAAGGTGGAAATAAGAATAAAACTCAAAAGGAAAGGAAAACAAATCAAAACCAATTCATGGTTAAGAAAAAGGGTCTTAAAATTTGGGACATATGGACTACTTGAGGGAGAAGTTTAATTTTATAATTAAGCATTTCAATTCTGCAAGCATGTGATCTTTTCCCTTTGCAAATAATAGCTTTAAAAAGCATTAATGGTGAACATGGCTTCATGACAAGCACCTAGCATGGCAGGCCAAGAGAAAGCCAGCAAGTTGCCGTTTTCAGAAGAAGAGGAGGAAAAATATGGCCTTTCTATGGAAATAAGGGCCTTTAACCAATTCAAGTTCAAGCATGTCTTGAACTTGGAGGATGTTGCCGTGGAAGAATAAGCAGTGAAGCAGATTGTCGAACAATGCCTTCTACAAAAGTACATGGAGGCAGTCATCCAAGCCGTTGACTACGAGAAGTGCGCAGAATTCCTCCGTAACTTTGGTAGGGACTGTGGCACCGTGACAGTGCAGGAAAGAGAAGAAACCCGCCAAGTCCAGATCGAGTTAACCTCAAAGTTGGTGGAGAAAGCATTGGGCCTAGCCAATAATGTGGAAAGACAGCCAAAGAGAGATGTATGTGCCATGTTAGGAATGGACAAGGTGATGGTCCACACAAAAAATGACATTAACTTGGCAAACATCCCTAACCTCGAAATCCAGCTCCATGCCAAAATGATGCATGCACTATTCTCCAGCTATAGGTACAACTCAATAGTGAGTCGAATCAACATGCCTATGCTGGAGAACATTGCAGCAAGATCACTGAATGAAGTGAACATAAATGGCTTTGTGCGAAAGACCATTGAGTCTTCAGCAAAAGCATTGGCAATAGGAGGGAGACCTGAAGGAGGAGAGTCCCCTGCTACCAAGGCAAAAAAAAAAAGTGTCATCCTCAAAGGCCTTGGGTTTTGACATCTATAATAAGGGGAGCATTGGAGGAAGGACATGGTGAAGGAGTCGGGGAAACACCCGAGAGGTCACCTCCTCACCATGAATAGCAGCCACACTCCAGTGAAAGGATGGTGAGTGATGATGAGGAAGGAGAACAAGAAATATAAAGTAGCCAACAAAAACCCAAAAAGACAAAGAAGAAGGATTTGCAAGAGAAGGCCGAGGAAATTAGGGAAAAAGAAAAACCAGTCTTACAAAAAGCTAAAAGAGAGTTTAAGAAGGAAGAGAAAGAGAGGAAGAAGAAAGAAAAGGAGGAGTCGAAGAGGTTGAAGGAAGAATAAAGAAAATTTAAGGAGGATGGAAAAAGGAAGGCAACAGAAGAGGAGGAGGAGTTGAAAAGGAAAGAAGACAAAGACATGGCTCTGGCAACACATCTATCTATAAAGTAGCTATGTAGGCAAGACAAGTTGGGTGCCATGAGCCCGCCGTCTAGAGATGAAGGCCCAAGCTCAAGCACACAAGCACCATAGATCACGCCACTCGTAGTAAAAAAAGCCAAGGGCAAGGTCCCAATCGATCCCACCCCTACTCTCGTAGTTCCCACCACTCCCACAATCATATCCACACCAAGCTCCAAAGAAAAAGTGGATGCTACCAACCTCATGGCCTGGGTACAGTACTTTATTAATAAGGAAATGGCCCAAGAAACAGGAGAGGGTGCCCCCATAATAGGAACTAAAATACCTACAGCACCAAACACCGAGTCTAGACAGGACCCCAACTATGACAAATACGTCAAGAAGCCATGTACCAAAGGGAGATAAGTGAACTGAAGGAGTAGCTATAAGCCAAGGATGAAGCAGAAACGGATTGGCACGCAAGGCTGGATGAAGAGACGCAAGCCCTAGTGAGCCTACGATGCTATAATGACGAGCTTGTAGGGCTCTATGAAGACTTGTAAGGGGAGATGGAAAAGGTCCATAAAGCCATAGAAGAGTTAGAGGTGGTAAGAGAGGAAAGGGCACGTAGGTACTGCGAAGAGATAGAGAAATTGAAGCAAGAGGCAACCTCAGAGTAGGAGGAGCAAGAAAGGCTGAAAAGAGAGATCAAAGACCAAGAGCAGAGGTTGATGATACTCGCTCAAAGGCAAGGAGAAAGCCTTGAGAAAGTGAAGAAGAGAGCAGAGGACTGGGCGAACCATAATGAGATAAGAGTCAAAGTTTTGGCGCACTGTCTGGCTCTAGGTGGAAAAGGACAAAGTGCTAGCAAAGAGCAGAGCAGAGGCTGCCCAAGTGAGTTTCAAAGCCCAGCAATGCACTTTCTTGAACACACTATTGGATGTCACTCAAACGAAGGAAGGGGAGGTCGTTGACTCCATAAAAAAGAAGTTAGGGATTGCACACAGGGCCCTGAGAGCAGGCCTACAAATGCCAAGGCAGCATGCGGGTGTCAGCCTTGGCCTTGAGGTGCAACAAAATTATCTATTGTAAGCATGCTTAACCCCACATGAAGTCGATGCACTAGGGTTCACTGAGGGGGCACGACAAGTAGGCCTGCAAGGAGAATAGGCTAGCACAGGCTTTGACATGGGACCTCACAAAGAAGAACAAATAAGAGTGGATTTTAACCCAAGCATCCACGGCCAGTATGACTTTCCATGGATCTACAATTCCAATGCTACTAAACCTGAAGAGGCCCTCATTTTTGCACCAGAGGACCTATATGATTCAATAGTTTGCTTCATCAATAAATTCTCTTCATGTCCTGATTCCGCCTTCATCACGACCTACAATTATCTTAGACTACTTAGGATACTACTTAGACACGATCCCATGCTATAAGAGCATTGCCTTACACCCCTCTTTTTAGATCCCAATGGAATAAACAATTGCACCATGGCAAGATTGATGATGCGACCTGCTCTACTTCCTTCATTTTTCTTAGCCCTCCTAGAAGATATGAATGATAGCTGCTTCACCCGTTGTAATCATCCATTTCTTTCCATCACCACTCTCCAAGTATGCCTAAATCTCAAAGGGTACATGCATAGCTGGCAATTCCTTAGTAAATCTCGTAAATCATGACTATGTAGTTCACAAAAAAAAGAAGAGAATAAAAATGCAAAGAGAAGGAAATCATAAGAAAAAGCTGTTAGTTCCACATTGGCCACAATCACTGCACCTAGGAGTCCTCAAGTTAGAAACATCTCGTGGCTTCGGTCAACCAGATTTGTCCCTAACTCCCTAGCCCATTTTAATTCCCCACTTCACGCTTAGGGTACCTCAAGGGCAGGGCTTGTAGACGTAAATCCCTAAGCCATGCACCTCACCTACAACAATGCAGGAACTGGGTCCTCAAGTGGGGACAACACCCAAGCAACCCAACTCCTAGCTCCACTAGCACAAGCACAATGCACCCCACAGTAAGGTAGACACAACCCCCAAATAGTGCACCTTCTTTTCTTTTCAGGTAAATACAAATGCTGCAACCTACCAACTTCGAAGGCCCCGTCATCCACTCAATTCACTCTCGGTCCCCCACCACCTCAACCAATTTATGAGTTTCTTCCCAAGACCAATCCCCATGAAAACCACATCATCATTGATTTACATGACCACTGTTGCACAACATGTCACTATGCAGCCAAAATGAAACAAAGAAAGACTAAGGAAGCCTAAGTCAAAAAGTGAATGAAAAGTGCAACAAATGGAAACCTCAGAAAAAACATGGGAAAGCTCCAAATGTTTTGGCGTAGTTCTCTCAAAGATGAGAATTTCCGATCAAGAATGAAGGATTCTCTCTCAAGAATGGAGGAAATCACATAATATTCTAGCAAGGCTCTCTCAAGGATAAGGGACAACCTTCGAGGGCTCTCACAAGGAAAGCATGAGGCACAATGTAGTTCATTTTATAAAAAGTGTCATGTTTCCTCTTATGCAAGTGGTAAAGTCTAAACAGACATAGGTAAAGAGATAAGGCAACTTGAAGGGAATAGGAAAAAGTCATGTTAAGCTCTTGTGTAGCAAGCTCGAAGGACAAGAGGAGGGATCCATCCAAAACCATCATCAATTTCAAAGGCACATCCACCCACCTATCAATCTCTAGGGGAGATCCATCCAACACCATCTTAAATTTCAAAGACAGATCCACCCACATATCATTCTCCAAAAGGGATCTGTCCAACACCATCTTTCAAAGGACCAATCCAGCCACTATCAGCATTAAGGAGGGACCAGCCCCAACACCATCTTCAATTTCAAGGGCCGATCCATCAACACCATCCCCCACAAGGACTTGTATACAAACTCAAAAAGTCATCTGGCTACACCTATTCCACCTTCCAACTACTACCCATTAGTGCCACTGGCACTAGGTTAGGAGGGGAGCAATGTTAACCTCAACACAAGAAAAAGTGAAAAAAGTGGAAAAGCGCAAGTCGGGAGCTGAAAGAGGTGGCGCAGAAGGAAATCGGACACAACGAAATAAACAAGAAGGAAAATAGCTGAAAGTGAAAGGGCGGCCTCAAAATCCAAGTCAAAGGCAAAAGCACATTTTTAAATGCAAGGCGCCCCTGAAACTTTTGTAAAAGAGTACCAAGATCCCTCTTGTACAAATCTCATGTGCGAATCTATTGTGCAAGATCCCTTATGTGCTCTCATGTGCAAATTGTAAGGGTAGACGGGTGGTAGAAAGGAAGCTAAGAAGATAAGAGAACAATGGGAAAGAGGGCCTAGGCCCAAGGCCGGCTTTGTAAAAAAGGGGATGACTGCCCAAAAGGAATTAGGGTTTTGTATAGAAACTCAAAAAGTGAATGAGAAGCTCGTTCTTTGGTGTGTGGCAAAGTGGACTCGTCTTCTTCTCTCCTCTTCTTATACTTGCTTGTGTGTGCTTGAGAGAGGGAGTGTGAGAGTGTGAGGGAGTGAGTGTGCGAGTGTGTGAGGGTGAGGGATCTTGAAGGTGAAGCTCTCCATCATCTCCTCTCTTCTTCTCTTCTCTTCTATTCTCTTGTCTCATGCACAGCTATGGAGAATGAAGCTTGGAGGTAGAGACTTGAGGATGCTTGAGCTCACATCTTGAATCGTGGAGCTATTGGTGTGCTTTGAGGAGGCAACTCATTTGGGCATCGAGATAAGCTCACTACACCCTGATAGGATCGAAGGTGTATCAGCTAGGTGAGAGATAGCCATAGGTGTTCGCTTGAAACACCTGAATAATAAGCGGTACGTGGGTCTTGGTAGTTGAGCAAGAGCTTCGCCTCTACAAAATCCCCTAAATTTACTAAGAACTAGCGAATACCACCTTTCTTAGCAATATTCAATCCCATGATACGGGCTTTATATTTCGCCATATTATTAGTAAATCTTGCCCTAGGGTAGGTAGCTAATTTCATCATAATTCTATGTCGAGGATCTCTAATGAGTATCCCAATACTCTCTTTCTTATTGGGACCCTTGGATGCTCCATCAAAATATAACATATATGTCCATAAAGGGTTCATGCATCCGGCCATCATTGACTCCTTTATTCATAACTATGACAGTCAAATTTCAACATGTTTAGAGGATGAACCAAAGGCTCTATCCCACCTTCATTGAATCCAAAATGGATGCTTGTCAAAATCCTTAAGCAGTGATGGTAGAAAAATTTGATCTCCCAAACAAATGTCCCATCCTCTTGCTCAATCACTTTATAACCCTTGCTCCACCAAACAAGTTTTCCCTGATGGTATCTTTGTAAGTAGGGAACTAGCCACCCCATCAACCAACTTTCAACCTCTCTTGCATGTTTCAAATTGGTTCAACCTTGACATGTAAGATAGTTACCTCATCGCTATGCCTAAAGATAAAAAGGTCTAATCTTATTTAGATTAACCTTGTTTTTAAATTCCACTCCTCCCTGCAAATCTTCTAGTAATGCTATGGATTTATTTTTCCCAAATTCTAATGATTGTGTAGGGACATCCCACTTAGGCTCTAGTTTCCCAAGAAATAGCTCCCTTTGTTTGTGGGTCTTAATGGTTGAGCTTGAGCTCGCCTCTACATTTTGGTTCCGTTGCCGAGACCAACAGATTCAAGCTTGAGCGCTTGCATGCTTTAAGTCAAGTATTAAAGTAGGGTTTTTCCCGAATCGATGCTTGAGGTAGATAAGTAGGAAGTGAGGGAGTTTGAAGAGATATTAGATCTCCTTAGCAAGTAGGTTTTTGGTTTTTTGGATTTGGAAAAGCAGGTTGGAGTAGTATAGGTGTTTTCTTTGTGATTTGAATGCATTAGGGTAGGAAAAAACAAAGAAAAAAAGGAAAATAGGCATTAGGGTTTCTACTATCATAATAGGGCAAGAGGGTTTAATTTGCTTGTCAATTTATATTTTGGAGTTTATTTGCTATTTCGAGTACATACAATCCTTCATTAGAGTTTATTCTTACATTTTGGAAGTTTGTGCAACCCCTTATAACCAAAATCGTTAAAATCGAGTGATGTTCATCATCCTTGGAAACTCGTTCATAGGAATCAGACACTGTTACTAGAGTCTGATTCCCAGAATCGGGCTTGGATTTGCCAATTCCCATAATCGAACAATTTGATTTTCGGACTCGGACGAACCCATCTTGTCTGATCGGACATAACCTGTCCGATTTTGAAAATTGGATACCCCATAATTGGACTCCCAGAATCAAACGCACAAAAATCAAACACACCAAAAATCAGACACAAAAATCGGACCATCTAGAATCAAATACCTGTCAAATTGGACACACGAAAATCGGACACACAACAATTGGACCACTTGGACTCGATGGAGTTGGACTCGGTGGACCATCTGATTAGTCAATCAGACCAACCTAGAATCGGACATTTGATTCTGATAATTAGACTCCTGAGAATCGGATAGAAAACTGTCAAAATCGAACACGTGAATAGAATACAGATTGGACACATCTAAGCTCTAAAACCGACCCCCTGAAGACCATATAGAGTTGAAAGCACATCATAGATCTATCTAAAGCAAGTAGTTCAAAACTTGGCTACGAACAGTCCTTCAAATCGTGCATGGTGTTTAGCATAACAGCCCTATGGGTTGGGAAGGCCTGCCCCCCCTAGGACTCTCGTTGCCCCTCTACAACTCCCCCAAGTAGGTTGGAGAGAAAGTGTGCACTGTGACAAGTTCTCCAAATTAGATTCTAGTGTAGTAATGGCTCTACACAAGTATGGATTCTCACTTGCAAAACAATAAGCAAAAGCCCATATCTGAACAAAGATAAATAGAGACCCTAGAACCTCAATGGGCTAATCTAGCCAACAATGACAAAAAGACCACACCACAAAAGCATGTATAGGTTACATTCGGACTGCATCTAGTCAAAGCGGAATGCAACAACATCAAGCTACAACTACAAAGTGACTAGACGTGACAATCCTGACGATAGATGCACCTTGAACGACACTACATAGATGACCCAAGACATCAGTGGAGAATCCACATCTGATTGCAGTTGGGGACTCAAAGGCATGTATCAAAACACTTAAATTTATAAGCTAAGACTCAAAAGATGAAGACATAGTACCGCCTGCTTATCTTAGGGTCAAACTCACCGCAAAAGGAGAGCAATGTATTAATGCTCTCATCGATGAAGGAGCTAATTTTAATATCTTGACCTATGAAGCATAGACCCTACTAGGCCAACCAAAGCTCACACTGACTAATGCAACTCTTAGTCCTTATGGAGGACACCCACAAGCACTTATAGGGAAGTACAAAATCATTGTAACTATTGAGACTGAAAGCTTGCCTATCCTATTCCATATTCCTCCAAATAGTGCTAATTGTGGAAAGGAAACCCTCCTAGGATGACCCTTAAAAAAGGTGATGAAGTGTGAGGCCAATTATGTAGCACAGAGGATACACATTTACACTACCGGGTATGAGGATAATCAAACCTGAGCAAGGGTGACCTCATCGAACCTCAAGGGAAAGACAAGGAACGTTCTGGCATACAAGGCAAGCCTAGTAACGAGAGCAATGACTTGTTGGAAGAGTTTATGCAAGCGCATCTTGAACAAAGGAAACTAGTGAGCGAGGCCATGCTTGAAATAAGAAGGCCAGGAGACAATGCCAAGGACGGGCTTTGGACTTACAAATATCGTATAATACCACAAAAGAAGCCCGAGTCTTACAGAGATGAAGGTATCGATGGAGAGCCAACACAGTGCCACGATGGATATCCAAAGTGTTACTACATGCTCAAGGGTATTATGCAAGTAACTGATGGATTTGGGTACCAAAGCCCCCTACTAAACCACCTCTATTAGTTGAAGGCCAGATCATATCAAAAGCAAAGAAGCAAAGGAGGAAATCTAAATGAAAATCCAAGCCTCGAGTCAACAACATTGAAATGAGTGAGCCCCTCACGATTGAAATCAAGAAACCAAACATGACTACTCGAAAGGTAGATCCTCAGCCTAGCGTGCTTAACAAGCAGATATCAGATGTAACTGTCAGGTGTGTACAAAAACCACTAGTGCCCAAGGAGCCTTTGACTTCCCAAGAGGATAATGAACACCACAAGCGCAATGTTACTCATGATAAGGTTGATTTCTCAACAAAGCAAATCACAGAATCTCCAAACAACAATAAGAAAAACTTTCAACTAGTGCCAATTCCACCTAGGATTCCCAAATCTCCTACACCCTCTTTCCCTAGACGGACACAGGAAGCACAATAGTAATCGTCATGTGCGGCTGCTCAATCCCAATCTCTATCTCCATCTGAGCTTCCAAATATGCAAGGTGTGGGATATGACAACACCCCTAATTCTCAACATAGGGATATGCGTATGCAATCCACTGTGGCTAACTCAATTGATGTTCGATCTGCATAAGTGAATGCTCAAGGGGCAACAAAAGACATGACTACTTCCGATCTGCCTAAGGACTTGACACCACAATCCACCAATAGTAGCCAATCCACTGAACTAGTTGCTACTACTTCCAATCAGGAATCACAACAGTCACAACCTTTGGCCGTGACGACGCCCCTTGTGAAACGTGTCCTTAGCAATTCACCTGTGGAAGAGGTGTTGCAACAACATCCTTGACACCACTAGCACTTCCAAAGCAACTAAAGCCTAGGCTTGAGGAGAAATATCTTACATATTTGGCCAAGGAGATGGAGCATCTGACCAATGAACTAGAGATGAAGTGCTTGATAAAGCTCGATCACAAGCTAACAACCATCACATGTGCATAAGTCCACGTGGACATTGGAAGGCCAACATCAGAGTACACAAAGCTCATAGCCAAACTCCTGACTTGGGATGGGCAACAACATGTTTGCTCCCGTTATGTAGCTATTGCCGAGGAAGTCATAAAGGACATCCCAAAGGCCACACCTAGAGAATTGCCCTTGATACCCTCACTCTATACTACTCAATGTGAGACAAACAAGGAAAAGCTTGAAGCAATCAAATGAAAAGGAAAAGGACAAGGCAAGTTTCTGCAAAAATGGTACTCCAACTAGAGTTTGGCAGCCAAAATTGGCCACCAACTAATGACACTCGTTGAGTAAGGGAAAGCCCTTTGGACATCAATACATGATCCCATGTACGTTGCCCCGACCTCATTAAGAGTGTTGGCAATGGTTCATGAGGTCCAACTTTCTACCATTGTCCAAAAACATCCCTTGTATGATAAACTACTTCTAGAAGAAGATCTACACATGGCTAGTAGGCTAGGAGTAGGGAGCATGATACTTGATGTTAGCGCATATGTCTTCTGCCTCACTCAAGATTCTACAATCCTAGATCTCTATGTTTCCCATCAATACAACCCTGACTTCTTCAGCTGGTTTGGTCCAAGCCTACATGAGAGGAACCCTAAGTCATCTCTTGGTTCTACACTAAAGTCACTCGAACCTCCTGAGAAAGAGAAAAACAACTCTAAACACAAGACCGGCACTGATAAGAAGCAAGAGAGGCATGTTCCAATGGGTAAGGACAAGACTCTAGAGCAAACACCTAACCAAGAGCAACTACCAATGCAAACAGATAAGGAGCTAAATGAAAGAGAATAGGCTAAAGAGCTAGACTTTCCATAAAGAGAGGCAGTTGTACCCTCACAACCTAGTGGGTTGTTCAGCAAGCTGCAACTATCTCCCATGAGGACACACTAGAGAAAGAGAATGTTAAGGCCCAACTAAGCACATCAACGGCTGACCTAGTTCAAAGGTCCTAAGTCTTTAAAGGATACACCTCAATTGCCCAAGAAAAAGAGGAGAAAACAATGAAATCAACACCAGTTGCAAGTGGCTATAGACGCTAAGAAGATTGGACCAAGTGCTGAAGAGTTGAGGAATAAAGCATTGAGTCCACCCACAAATGAACGCATTGCCATCTCTCCTAATAGCAGTGAAACCTCAGACACATCCATGTATTCTAATAAGTCAAAGCAACCATTACGATCAATAGTTGCTTGCAATACTCAATCCACTGACAGTTGAGCTTGCATTGACCAATCAAGAGTGGATACAACACTGTCACAATAGGTTGACAAAACTATACCGTTCACATCCGAGGAGAACCATGACATAAGAGCATCAAAGCCTTAGGAGAAACATGAAAACCCCGGGGACATAAGCAATCCTAGCATTGACCAATCTTGCTCATCTAGGCATGAGTCCCCAGCTATGCTAAAGCCTAGGGAAACTCCTAGAACCTTGCATGAGATAGCAACTGAGCATGCCTTCATAGAACATAAAAGTGTCACTGAGTGCTTGACTGAGTTGGAGACTAAACTCAAATTATTCGCACATGCTTATGTCCTTGCAGACATGGGCACATTCCCTAGGGAGCAGCTTGAGGAATACTTGCCATATCCTCTATCCTAGGAAGAGCAAGAATATCTTAACGAGCACTATGACAAGCTCCTACATGAATGCATGCAACTCATCTCTGATGAGGAGGCCAACGAACTACACTTAACTGTGACATTCAACAATGCACTTTGCCAACCAAATCTCTTAGAGATAGAGCAACTAAAGTGACAATCAGCGGGTCAAAGTCAATTTGAAAAACATTGGTTTGAAAACTACGCTACAATGGCTGAACCTGGGGCCTAAGTCTTAGAGGAGCAATTGGCCAAATGGCGGTCTCAAAGAGACCCGACCTATGTGGCGCCAACTTCCTTTCGAGTACTAACTACCATTCGGGGTATGGACTTAGCCGGAACTAGCAAAGAAAACTCTCTAATTGATAAAATTCTCATCAAGAAGGAGATACATGTTGTGAGTAGACTCGGATAGGGTACCATGCTACTTGGTGTTGCAAAATATATATTGTTATTGAGTAGGCTACTACGATTCCTAGATATGTGTGCCACACTCCCTGAGTTCTACAATTGGTTTTTATCCTCACAAAGTGACATGGATTCATAAACATGTACATAAATAAACAATGAGTTTTGTGACTGTGTATAGATAATACCAAAAAAGCAAAGCCAGCACACACACAAGCAATGATAATCAAGCACAGGTGATACACAACAAAGTCAAGTCCATGGGATTCAGATAAGTGATGTCTCCTTGAACTGCACTTGTTCATTATGGTTGAAGCATATGACTTGCATGTACTCTCACGAGTTGCCAAGTGAACGCAAGACACATGTCTCTGTACAAAAGTGTTCAATGTCCAAGTCACCACAAGACCACCAACCCCACAAAGAACCATTATGGAGAAAGTGACATAAATACTAAGAATAAAGAGCTATGATGGAAGCCCCACTGCTGGAAGAGAAAGTCACCCCTACAAAAAGCACACATTGCATTCGAGCATGGCCTAAAGCCTAGTCATTGGCTACTCTCTCTTTATTGGCCAGACTCTACATCCAGGGCAAGATTAAGGTGGCAAGCTCCCATTCGCAATGGAAGAGCAAGCAAAGTAAGGCTTAATGGCGGAAATGAGGGGTTTCAGCTAGCTTACATTCAAGCTTATCCTAAACCTAAAAGACACCATCATGGAGGAGCCATCCGTAAAACAACTCCTAGACTAGTGCAGTCTATAGAAGTATGTAGAGAAGATCGAGCAAGCTATCAATTACAGCAAGTGCACAGAATTTTTGAGGAGCTTCGATGCCGAAAGAAACTATGCCATGGTGATGGTAAGAAGAGGAGAAGAATCTTGTCAAGTAGAGGTGGAGTGGAGCCTTGCGATGGTGGAGAAGGCCTTGGGTTTAACCAGTAGCAGGACTGAGAAATGCCCAAGGAGGGATGTGTTGGGGGTGAGCCATCACCAATCCAAGAACAAGAGGGAGACAAAGTCCACAAGGAATAGTAAGACAACATGGAGAGAGTTACTAATAAAAAGGAGAATGACCAACCATCTCAACAGCAAGAGAGCAAGAGGACAATCTGTGAGCAATAAGGCTCAAAATTTGTCAAGCCAAGCAGAAAGGAAAGATCACACTCTCAAAATCCCCATAAGAAGAACTCGATCCACCTCCAGAGAAAATAGAGAGCTGCAAAGGGTGGAGGAGGAATCGAAGAGATTAGAAGAAGAGCGCAAGCAAACGCTAGAAGAGGAGGAAGAACGACTAAGGCAAAAAGGGAGGAGGAGATTACTCTAAGGAAGATGGAATCAAAGATTTAGCCTACAAGCTAGCACATCGCTGCAACATGGACTCCATGCCATGACACCTAAGCCTAACACTAGCTTAGGAGTTGAGGAGCAATGTGCTCCCCTAATCTCAACTAGATGAACCTCACAAGAACTCTTCTTGCTAGTGGTTTGAGGAGCCAAAACAGCAAACGCAACTGTCTCAATAGGAGTCACTGGAGCTGGTCCACGAAGAAGGGTGTGACTCTAAATCAAATCAATGAAAGAAAGAACAAGTGTAGGAACTAAGCCCCTTCCTGGCCACAACAAGTATAGTCAAAAGAGAAAAGGGCTCCATGCCAATTCATGCGTTCCTTGGTAAATCTCTTAGGCCCCCTCGAAATGTAACTATTATAGAGCAATCAGGATGATATCTAGCATGCCTCCCTCCCAATGCATCTCCAAAACAAACAAAAAAAGAGAAAGAAAAAAAAGAGCAAACAAACAAAGACTCGCACAAAGAAAAAGGAAAGAAAAAATGAGCTTTTCCATGTATATCAAAGTGCTACAAACATTGCACCTAGGGGTCCTCACATTAGACATATCCGGTGGCCTTGGTCAGTTGGCTCCATGCCTAACCTCCTAGCCCTTCATGTCCCCCCACTTCACATTTAAGGCACATCAAGAGTAGGACACACCTAGGGAGTTTGTACTCACCTATGGTTAGATCTATCTCCCTAAGTGACACCCACAACACCTCCCCTATACACAAACTGGGTCCACATGTGTGGGACAACCCCACAGGCTTCCCTGAGGTTTGACCCAACTCCTAGTTTTACTAGCACGGACACCATGCAATGTTGCATAGTGAGGTAGATGCAACCCCATGCAGTGCACTTCCTTTTTCTTTTTTCAGGTATACTCAACAATGGTGATCAACCACCACCGACATTGAAGGACCCCACTACCCAATCAAATCTAATCTTGACCTTCACAATCTAATGTCGGCATCAATGAGATCAATTATCCTACATCGTGTTGACAAAAGCACAAATAATGTCTCAAGAAGCCTTTGAGTGTACTCCTCAACATCGATAATTTTTTCCACCCATTGAACCCTCGCTTCATTCACACACTGCTACAAAGAACCTAACCATTAGTCTTCTAACTATGTACTATCTAAGTATGCACGTGCACTCACATAACATCTGCACTACAATCTATACACAGTTTAGGTCCTCAATTGCAGCACAATACTCTCAGCTTGCTTAAAGTTTGACATGTCTCTCAAACTAATCAAACTATGTCTTGTGCACGATAAGAAGACTAGCATTAAGCCCGAGGGAGAGACCATATGAGAGGTTTTCAATTGTAAGTATTAAAGACTCCAAAGAAAGTATCTTCAAGTCTTCATCAACACTCAACTCTGAACTCTTATCTTTTATCATCATGCAAGCCCACCAAAGAATCATCATGTGCAGAATCCCCAAAAACCAACACTTGTGCCAGCCATCAGTGCAATTTTCAACAAAGAACAACCCTATCACCAACTCCAACAACCCTACCACTAGCCAACTAGGCCAACAACATGTCCCCCAACAACCTTCATCCGCATCACCACCAAAACTCCTCCAAGGCAAATCACAATAGTCCCTTCCACCCACATCTTCGGTGCATGCCAAAGCTTGCTATCTACGACAGTGAGTGCAATGGGACTGGCACTCATCTAGGAGGGGGGTAATGTTAACCCTCAGACCCTCAGATGAACAAGGTGAAAAATCCAAAAAATCTAAAGTAAAAGACAAGGCCAAGACAAAAGTGAAACGGAAGACAAAGGCGCACCAAGAAAAATATGGAAACACAAGAAGTGTAAAAATGTCCTAAATCAAGGAGAAAGACGCACAAGAAAAAGCGCAAGTCCATACTTTTGTAAAAGAGTCCAAGGCACACCATGATTTATTTCAAGAGCGTTGGGTTCTCACCCATGCAAATTGTAAAGGTAGATGGGCGGTACGAAGGAAGCTAGGAAGATAGGAGGACAATGGGAAAAATGACCTAGGCCATGGCCCCCCATATATAAAAGGGGATAAGGGAATGACTGCCCAAAAGGGATTTAAGGTTTTATATATAAAGTTGAAAAGTGAATGAGAAGCTCATTCTTGTGTAAAGGTAGATGGGCGGTACGAAGGAAGCTAGGAAGATAGGAGGACAATGGGAAAAATGACCTAGGCCATGGCCCCCCATATATAAAAGGGGATAAGGGAATGACTGCCCAAAAGGGATTTAAGGTTTTATATATAAAGTTGAAAAGTGAATGAGAAGCTCATTCTTGTGTGTGGCCAAAAGTAGCTCCCCTCTTGTTCTTGTTCTTGTTCTTCTTCTTCTTGCTTGCTTGAGCTTGTGCTTGAAAGAGGAAGTGTGAGAGTGTGAGGGTGTGAGTGTGTGAGGATAAGGGACCATGGTGGAGAAGCTCTCCATCTTCTCCTCTCTTCTTCTCTTCTCTTCTCTTGCTCGCAGCAATGGAGCTTGGAGTGTGGAGCTTGAGGATCTTGCTTGAAGCTTACACTTGGGTCGTGGAGCTATCGGAGTGCTCAAGAGAGGAGGTAACTCGATCAGGCATGGAGGTAAGCTCACTACACTTGTAGAAAGATAGCACGTTGGCTACGTGAGAGGTAGCCATTAGTGCTTGGCTTGAAATGCTTGAATAATAAGTGGTTTGTGGGTCTTGACGATTGAGCTTGAGCTCACCTCTACAACTTCACAACAACAACTAACTAATGCTTTGTCAAGGTATACTCAATGTTGGTGGCTAAAAGATTCAGGGGCTTTCTTTCATGTGACCCCTCATAGAGAGTGGTTCCATTCTCTATGAGGGGTTCCCCTCTCATAGAGAGTGGTTCCACTCCTATCACACTTTGATTGGATCTATCTATTTGGATAATGACCTAGCACTAGAGATAGTTCATATTGGTAATGTTCATTCGTTCATGAAGCATGTTTACTCTTCATTGGATGATGCAGGTTATGCATTTTATTTTGGTGGTTTCTTGTGAAAGATTACCAATGGAAATCTTATCATTGCACATGGTACTAAGTCCACAATACTCTCTACCTCTTGCTTGTATCTGGGTCAATTGACCATGTTTTGGCAATGGATACAATTTCACATATATCTATTTGGCATCATTGCCTTTGGCATATGTTCTTGAAAGGAATGAAAATGCTTATCCGTTTGCATTATCTTTCATCCCTTGACTATAAGTGCTTTGAGTCTTGTGATCATTGTTTATATGGTAGGCAAACACGTAATACGTATAAAAAGTTTGGTATGACATGCATGGGTAAGCATTGGCTCTTGTTCATTCAGATGTATGTGATCCCATGCCCTACAAGTTGTTAGGTGTGGTGTGAAGTATTTCATTACCTTCATTGATAACTATATACATAAGGTCTGGGCATATCCTATTAAGAAAAAATTGGAAGCCTTGGCTACATCTCAATGTTGGCTTGCTTTAGTTGAGAACCGATCTAGGTATAGGCTGAAATACCTACTATTAGATAATGCAAGTGAGGATGTCTCTAAATCCTTTGAGCAGTTTTGCGACATGAGGGGTATTAAGTTTCAGTTGAGCACTCCGTACACCCCACCCCAAAATGGTATGGCTGAGCACATGAATAAGACAACTCTGTTGTAAATCAGAGTTGGAAGCATGAGAGTGTGCAAAAGAGGGAGAGAGAGAGCTCAAGTACAAGAATAAGATCTTGCTTAGTCAGTTGTTCAAGGTACAACTACTACACTCTCCTCAACTATGAGTGTGTACTTTAGGCTATTTATATAGCCTCTGGAGAAGTTAGAGTTAGGGTTTCCCCTTGCTCCCCTATCCTCCAATCCATTTACACCTAGCTACCCTTATCCTCTCAGTATAAGAAGAGTTCCCATGCTTACTTCTCAACAACCCCCTTTAATCCACAATGAGATGCCTTCAGGCTACAAAAGAAGGTTATAGGTAGAGAGTGTTACAAGACTCAAAAGAGTCGGTCATCTGTGGATTGGGAGGCAAAGTTGGCCTCTGATTCCTTAGGTACTTCTAGAACATTGGGATACTTACTGGTGATATGCCTAGTCTTTTTGCATTTATTACACTTCATTTTGTCAATATATTTCTTCCGACAATTGCTTACAATATGCCCTTTTTGTGACAAAAGGAGCACTTAGTAGAAGCTGTATGGACTAACACTTGCTCATGGGAAGTAAATGTTGAAGTTCCTTCAGTATGGTTTCACTTCTCTTCATCCAGACATGACTGGATGGTACTTGCCAAGGTTGGGTTCGAGATATTAGTTAGGGTAGTCACAAGGGTTGGAAAAACCTTCTTCATAGATTTCAGAAGAATGGCAATGGCATCTTCGTCATGAATTGGTGCTTAAATGAAGGCCAGATGTGCCATAAGCCCTTTCATATGTAAAATAAACTTGCTTAGATATTCTCCATGTTTATACTCCAAGCTAAAAAACTCAATCTTTAGAAAGATCTGGGAGTTCTTCCCTGTAGCGCCATTAGCCTTTCAAGTTCATCCCACTTCTCCTTAGTACTGGAGAGTTGGTCAATATGATTAATTAAAGATTCATCCAAATAAAGCATAATGATGGCCTGAGCCCTTTCATCATCTTCTACATCAAGAGGACTAGATGGGTTAATAACTTTGGTCCCTTTTATAAAGGGCCAGTAGTCTCATTCCATCATTTTATATTTTACCAGGACTTTCCAAGGATGGAAATCTTTTCCATTGAACTTCCGAATTTGATGCCTTACATCTTCATAGGCCATGGCCATTATAGGAAGGTCTTACCTATTGCCTTGAGCAACGACACTGTCTAGTCCTTTACAGGTGGCCAAATACAAACCAAATAGTAGAAATGATAGCCCTACAAATGATAACCAACTTAAAAGTTGTAGAGATGAAAAAGGTTGGAAATCGTACATATGTAATATCTCAAGATAGGATTTTGGAGGTCTTGTTCTTCAAACAACCTTTGATTTAAGCTTTACTATTTTCCTAGGTTTCAATTGACTAGACTTCATGCTCCTCTTGATAATGTGGCCTATTAGAGGAGTTCTTGGTGGAGCACGGCTTATCAATCCACTCTATGCTATGGGATGAATCAGAGGAGAGTACAATAACACTCATTTCTCTAATTTACCAGCAACAAATAGTAAGAAGCATCAATTGAATGCATTAGTAGTGCTAAGAAGCACTCTTACCAACATCCATTCTAGTACTCATAATGTACGTTAATCTTTACAAGCTTAATATTGTCCATGGAATGAGAAGCACTGTGCATTTAGGCTCCACAAGGCAGAAACAAATCTTGACAAGTGTTTTTTAGTGATTAAAATCATTGTTGATAATGCCCATGTCGAGAAAAAATAAAAATGAGTGAGCTTGAAGCTCCATGGCTATGGCTGCCAAAAACCCTTAGTTAGGGTTTGGCTCATCGCAACTAGCACAAGAGGAATTTCTCCAAACCCTCTTAGAGGGAGATGGCCCACTGGGGGGGCTTTGAAAGCCCTATGGTGGCCACCTCAATCATACCCTCTACTAGTCATGGTCAGGTCGCTTGCAAATTTGCACTGATTTTTGTGTTTTCAACAATGTTGTCCTACTACATGGCCAATGTGGGGGTTTGTAGTGCTGGGCTGCTATGCCTTGAGCTAGGGAAGAGTTCCTTAGAAGAACCCTTGATCTAAAACTCCTCCTTTGTTCTCCCCAAGTCCTCCATCAAAGGTGGGTCTGGCTATGGATATGGTGGTCAAGAGGTTAGAGGTAGAAAATGAAGGCTCCTGTGCACTTAATGATGTAGGGAAGCTGAGGAAAGCTGAAGGATTAGAGATGGCTTTGATATCATGTTGCAAATCAGAGTTGGAAGCATGAGAGAGTGTGCACAAGAGGGAGAGAGAGAGCTCAAGTACAAGAATAAGATCTTGCTTAGTCAGTTGTTCAAGGTACAACTAGTACACTCTCCTCAACTGTGAGTGTGTACTTTAGGTTGTTTATATAGTCTCTGGAGAAGTTAGGGTTAGGGTTTTCCCTTGCTCCCATGTCCTCGAGTCCATTTACACCCAACTATCCTTATCCTCTCTGGTATAAGGAGAGTTCCCATGCTTACATCTCAACAAATTCAAAAGTGAGTTCATAGTATGCTTAGCTAGGCAGGCTTACCACAACATTTTTTGGCTGAAGCAATTACTACCGTTGTCCACTTGATAAATCGATCCCCATGTACTACTCTTGACTATTAGGTTGCAAAGGAGGTATGATCTGGGAAACCTCCCTCATGTGCTCATTTGTGTGTCTTTGGTTGTGAGGCTTTCTACCATGTACCCAAGGATAAGTGCAATAAGTTGGATCCTAAGTCTAGAAAATGCATATTTCTTAGTTATGGAGATGCAAGTGAGATGGGCTATCATCTATGGGAACCACAAGCTCGGAAGGTTATCTACAGCCACCATGATGTTGTTTTCCATGATGAGAAAATGGATAAGGACTCTGAGCATGTTTTTGAGGTACGCAGGGTAATATTTCAAGAGGAGCCTCTTGCTACTATATAGCCAAGTAAATAGCCTACAGCCATGGTGGCTGATTCTTCAATGGCCCAAGTCCCTAATGCTCCATAGGATGTCCCTAGACCCCCTAGCCTATTTTGAGAGTCTACTAGAGATAGACAATAGTCCGTGTAGCTCGAGCCCTCTATGAATTACCCCTATGGTGACAGATGTTAGTAAGCCTCTTACTTATGATGAGGCCATGCGCAGAGGTGATCGTCCCACTTGGGAGAGGGCCATGCTGTCAGAGTAGTATGACTCACTACAAAAAAATCATATAGAGAATTTGGTTCCTTTACCTAGTGAAAAGCATGCTTTGCCATGCAAGTGGGTGTACAAGTTGATGCCCCAAGCCGACATACAAGGCCAGATTGGTTGTTAAGGGTTTCAAGCATGAGCATGGTGTGGACTTTGATAAAGTCTTTTCTCCTGTTGTGAAGATGACTATCCTACATTTGGTACTAATTTCGGTTGCTCGACTTGACTTGGATCTTTATTAGATGAATGTCAAGATGGCTTTTCTTTATGGAGACTTGCATAAAGAGATTTACATGGAGCAACCTAAGAGCTTTACATAACCTGACAAGGACCACCTAGTGTACAAATTGAGAAAGATTCTTACCTTAAGTAGGCACCTAGGGGATGGTACCACAAGTTTGATGCTTTTATGAATTCACACGAATATTCCCGCAATAGTATGGATCTATGTTTATACACGAAGAAGGCTCATGATGGCAGCCTTATGATTCTGATCCTTTATGTGGATGATATGTTGATTGTTGGGTGTGATCATGATGAGCTAGATGCCTTGAAAGGTCAACTCAACAAGAGCTTTGAGATAAAGGATATGGGATAGGCGTCACATATACTTGGGATGTGTATTATGCACGATCGCTCTAAGGGGCTTCTTTACCTATCATAGGAGTACATCTAGAAGGTCCTTAAGCAATTTCATCTAAAAAATGTTAAGCCTATTGTTTGTCTTTTACCTTCTCATGCGAACGTTAATCAAGCCAATTATTCATAATCTGACGAGCAGAAGGCTGAGATGGCCAAGATCCCTTATGCATCTGCAATGGGTAGTTTGATGTATGCCATGATAGCAACTTGCCCTAACATAGTATTTATAGTAGGAGTTGTGGCACGCTATATGGCTACACCTAGCCAATGGCATTAGGATGCCTTCAAGGGTATTATGAGATACTTGATAGGTACAACAACTATGTGCATCTGTTATGGCGGCCAGGATACAGGAGTCATGGGATACACTAACTCTGATTATGCAAGACATACAGATAGTAGGAAGTCCACCTCTAGCTATGTCTTCATCTTTGCTGGAGGTGTTGTTTCTTGGATGTCGAGGGTGCAAAAATGCACGGCCCTATCTACTACACAGAGACAAAGTATGTTGCAGTCCCACTAAGGCTTGCAAGGAGGCTCTTTGGTTAGGTCGAAGACCTTGGCATTACTGATGTGGTCCCTACACTACATTTGAATTCTATGAGTGCTATTCAGTTGCCAAGAATCTGACCCTCCATGCAAAGACAAAGCACATTGAGGTGTATTATCACTTTATTCGAGAGGTCATTGAGGACAAGTCCATTGAGCTTGTCAACTAACCAGAATCCTATAGATCTATTCATTAAAGTCTCTCAACTGAGTGTTTTGCCATCCTTAGGAAGTTAATGGGCATTGGATTAGATGATGTCTTTCCTCATCCTATTGTATTTATATGCATTTGTACTTTTTCACATTTTTCTTAGTCTCTCCTCATTAGGGGCACATTCACCTTTAAGTGGGAGGTTGTTGGAGGAAAAGGTGCCAGTGCCTAGCCGCCCGTGTATTAGTTACACTAACAATACATGCACTGTTCATTAGTTACTCACACCATGTATTAGTTACCTGCACATTTGTACACTACATGTGGCAAGTGCCCATCATTGCCACTTTATTATTTATTCTTTCAGTGATACTTGAATGAAGGAAGAGCCAGTTACACATTGTGATTGTTAGAGTCCCCTCATCTTGTGTGTGTCTCTCTTGCTCTTGCTTCTTCCCTTGCTTTGCTCCATAGTTCCACTTCAAGGCTCACTTCCTTCATTTTCTACTAATGCGGAATGGTAAAAATCTCTATGTTTTTTGTGTGCACGTGTGTGTGTGCGCGCGCACGCGTGTGTTATCAATAAGCTTATCTCCCTAATAATAGTTAATATAATTGTTGGTTTGTCAACATCAAAGTGCCATGTAAACCATATAGACTACACTATGAATGTTGCAATTTTATCAAAGCATCCTTTCGATAATAGCATGAAGAACAAAGTGAGACACAAACACACATTATGTAGTTATGAACCATCATTTGCACCAAGAGAATATATTGGGAATGTGTGGCAAGTTAAGTATTGTTGAGATAAGATTACAACCTTCACAATAAGGTACAAATTACATAGTGAAGAGGTGATCCTAGTACCTACAAACCAACCAAAAAAACTAGTTAATAAGGACCAAAAAGCATTGATGAGTTGCATGTGTTAAGGAACCACCTCGGTTGTCATCCCCTTTACACCATGTGAAATATACTTGATTAGAAGACAAAGAAGCCATTTCAGTTGTCACAAACAACAGTTACCTTTTGTTTCAAATGATAGAGTGTGCTCTAATCACCTAAATTCATAGAAAGGAGCACAAAATTGCCATTTCATAAGGAGATTTCTTGATTATGACATCAATTTTTTAGGACAATAAGTAGAGAGGGAGATGCAAATATAAATGGCTATTATAAGACCACAATTTATTGATGACAAAACGGACTACCTTGCAAATTTGTAAACCAGGTCCTTGTGAGCAAGAGAGTTTTGCCTTTAAGAGCTATGTGGGAGAAGGATAGCTATACAACAATCATGATAAAGGGAAAGAAATGAGTGCTTTGTTAAGTGTAGATAAGCCAACTTGGAGAGTTACAAGAGTCGTGAATTAGAGGAGTGATTTAGGACTTTGTGAGCTATGATGGTGGGATAGCCATGTGAGCTTTGATAAGGGTAGCTTAGTGAGATTGGCATAATGAATTTAGTAGACTGATTCAGAGGGGGAGTCTATATGGTTTATATAGGCCAATGCATTTTGAGGATTTCAAAGTAGCACTGTGAGAAGGAATGTGGTTATTCTGTTAGCCCTGGCAAGTGGTTGCACAAGAGAGTGGAGGCAAGGATCATCCATACATGTCAAATTTGGCCACGTCAAGACTTAAGATGGTTCCATCGATCAAAAGGCATTACCATTCCCTTGCTAATTGTCATGTTATGTGATTACCTTTATTAAAAGGCAACAAGTCTAATGTTTATAACTTCATAAGATATATCTTGTTCTTATAGATAATTAATTACTATCACCTTGTTGCGGAGACGAAGAAATGTGTATTCAAGCTAATGCCATTATGCTTAATCATTTTTACATAATTACCCTATATCTCCTACCTAACCACATAAAACATTGATAAATGTTGGTCGAGGCAAGCTACAACCCCATTGCAATCTTCGCCTAAGTCTACATTTTAGATTATACCAAATATTTATGTATAATTCCTTATAGAACAAGTTTGCCTAGAGAAGTGCCTCATGCTACATAGGAAACCATACTTAATTTCGTAAGTTTGTATCTCTTATTTTGGTTTAAGTAGTATAGTCTTTCATTGCATCTCATGGGATAATTAGAGTGTATAGTGCATTGCTTTTTAGACCAATAAATAGATAGTCAAAGGTAATGTGGGTTATGTAGAGCAAAGGGGACTTTTGCTAGGATGCACAATTGATGGGTTACATACAAGCTTCTTACAACTTTTTGAGCAACTGTTATTAAATGAGGGAGTACAATCACTATGCACCTCCAATCCTTGCCTCAAGTGGTAGGAATTGGCAACTAATTATGAGCACACTCCTCTAAGACTTTGGGTTACCCAACAAGTCATTCATCAATGTATCTAGGTGGTAAGATAACCTCCAAACAAGATGTGGTCATCTTAACTTTACGTCTACATTTCAAGACGTAATAATTCAATGTGGTCATCTTAACTTTATGTCTACATTTCAAGACATAATAATTCAATGTGGTCATCTTAACTTTACATCTACATTTCAAGACCAAACAAGATGCGGTCATCTTAACTTTACGGCTACATTTCAAGACGCAATAACTCAATCTATAAGGAAATGTTCAAAAAGATAGATGTGTATACCTTTTCTTCTACTTTCCCAATGAAAAGGATAAGTCATTAGAAATAACTTTTAACAAAATATTTATTAGGAGATTGTGTGTGTGTGTGTGTGTGTGTGTGCGTGCGTGTGTGTGTGTGTGTGTGTGTGTGTGTGTGTGTGTGTGTGCGCGTGTGTGCGTGTGTGCGTGCGCGCGTGTGTGCGTGCGTGCGTGCATGTGCGTGTGTGTGTGCGTGTGCGTGTGCAGGCATGTGCATGTGTGCACGTGTGTGCATGCGCACGCGTGTGTGGAGACATATAAAGAGATATGTGTGAATATTTTGTTTTGTACTTTTGTGTTAGTGTGAGTGTGGGTGCACATGTAACTTATTCTCTCATATTTATGAATTATCCAAGATAAGTTAAAAATAATCATGGTTTATATCTTTGTTATGCACGACTATACTTTGTGAGAAAATATTACATAAGAAAAATTCGCCATCATAAGCGATATGAGAATTTTATTATATGGTCATTTTGAAAGGTATTTTATCATTAGTGGGTACCCTTTAGAAAGTAGATTTGCCAAGCCTTAGCAATTGAAGGGTTCACTAGTTACTGCACACATACAAAAGATGAAGGTTAGAACTTTGCAACTAAATTTTATTGCATGTGGCAATGTGGGATCCACATGGGACATTGAAGATGAAGGTTAAAACCCTACAATTAATGGGTATTGCATGTATAAAGCCATATTGGCATTGATGTCCACCCATTAAGAACCTAACGAACTCCTACTTGTTGAAGGACATCTAAGCAATCCATATAGGTCCAAGTTTCAACATCGTTTCATGGTACATGTGTATTGTCTTGTACTTTGTAGGAATACCTCTTATGTTTAAGATATTGTCCATAGTGTACCTACATTGTCTTCTAATTAACACCCATTGCATATTTCTTGGATTTTTTCTTCTTTTGCTTAGTAGTATCATTTAAGCTCAAGCTCCAAAGTGCACCCAAAGAACGTGATGTAAAGTTGAGTTGTTCGTATAAGTTAGATCAATCCTCCATCATGAATAGTTTCTACGCCAGCATAATGAACATATATCATGCATGTTATATCAACCTTATTCATGTATGATACCAAAGTAGCAACCTTATGGTAAAGTAAGCAAAGGGGGGATGTAATTAATGGTACATAATATGTAGAGAGTTCTATTCTAAGGTTAAAGTCTCCTACACTTGTGGAAAAGTTCTGAGAAGAAGAAGGCATTGTGTGTGTGTGTGTGTCTGAGCAAATGACAACTTGTGCCCTACCTAAAATATAAACTCTCTCTCTCTCTCTCTCTCTCTCTCTCTCTCTCTCTCTCTCTCTCTCTAAAGCACATATGTATACTATGTTTCTCACACTTTCAAATTATTCTAATCATTAGTAATCGCATTGGGCCATACTTGTTAAAAAGAGAATTTGATAAACACTTACTTATTGCAAATGTTGGAGTGTTATACTAGTTACACTTATTCCAAGGTGATCAAATAGACAAGTTATTGTAATGAAACATTTATCACAAAGAATAACTTATTGCAAATAATATTACAACAAAACAAGCAAATACAAGATCTTAGCAAATGTGCACGTGGTAAGACTATTCATCAAACACTGCTTGATGTAGCGGTTGACCATTGACCTATTTGGGCCTTGTCGGCGTTACCATTATTAATATGAGAATCAAAGTCATCCTCTCAATATTCCTCATGCATATTTTGAACAAGAAGATAGTGAAGAATGTAGCATGCAACAATGTACTTGAGCACACGATATGGATTAACCTTGAATGTCCCTCCACATACACATTTGATTTTTCAACATTGGAAACAAATGTTCAATATGCACTCTTCCCATTTGACAAGTGGTGATTAAACCACTTCCAATCTTTGGTAATTAGTGTGTGGGCCTCCCCTGAAGGAATTTATAAGGTGTGCACAAGATCTATAACCTGAATCAGCTAACAAATATAAGAGCATATGCATCTCTTGAAGGACAATTATTGGCTCTCGAAGAATTTGCTTGTTCTTGAAATTCTTGTAAACAGATGAGGCCTTTCAGTGTGCAACATTGTTGGTTCCATTAGGAGCCAAGACACAAACATTCCACATACACTTCTATGCATGATAAATTGCTTACACAAGAATAGAGTAGAAATGATGTCTACCACTAAGATTGAGTAGGGATATCTTTGATGTCAGGCTTTTAAACAAGCTTGATGTGTATGCCATCAATGGTGCCACACAAAGATTGGGCAACCAAGTGATGATCTGGAGATCTGCAATGATGTTCCTTAGATGATCACCTAATGAAATGAAGATGAAGATTTGCCCTGAGCTTTGTCACCAGAATGTCAACAACAATGTGACAATATTAACACATTGTAGACTCACCAATGCCAAATGTAGTGGTGCATGGAGTTGTTGATCACCAAATCCAAGTAGAGCACAACTAAGTGCTCTATCAAGCTAGATGGGTATGCGAATAATATCTCTATCACCTTATCTAGGCTAATGAGGTTGCTACAGAAGCTACTGGAAGGAACTATAATCAAATTTGAAATTTTTGTAAAATGGTTGGTTGCATGCATGAAGTTCACAAATCAATATCAATTGTTGAATGTTGAGCCAAAAAGTGCATTGCCTTGGAAGAACCCACCAATTGTGCGAAAGGGAGGTGGAATCAGGTATTGCTCATCGGTGTTGGACACAAAATCAAGAAACACATCAATAATTCCAAGTAAAGGTGTGAGGGAAGGCAAGCTTTCCTTTACTTCAAACATCTCCAAGAAGGTGAGAAAATGGAACATCTAAATGGAGTGGTCCATCTACTCTTTTGGCCAAAGAGGGAGGGGATTGGAAGAAACTTTAGAAGGCAAAGAATATGTGGATGACTAATGTAGAAAAGATTAATAAAAAGTAGGGATGTGGGAAAATGATAAGGGTAGTTGCAAATTGAAGGCAAAAAAAAAGATAGGATGGTGGATTATGCTTGAATGTTAGGGTGGATTATGATTGAAGGTTAGGGTGGATTGTGGCAAGAAGGTGGAGAAATGACTTATGGCAAGGTGCATTATGGCAAGAAGGTAGATTATGGACTATTGAGATGATAAAGAGCACAGTGGAAAAGGAGTAAGTGGCACTAAAGTGGCAAGTGCAAAGATTGATTATGGCAATTGCAAAGGAGGAAGAGCATTGCAAATTTGAACCTCTATCATCTATGCCACACCAAAACCAATTTCGAACTAGCTTTTGCCATTTTTGCCACACAAAAACTTCATTGAAAACTGCAATTAACTTGTTTATAGGTTCGATTATACTACAAACATCTCTAGGGTAGACACAAGTTTGATTAAAGTGTGCTCTTATTAGCAACCAATCTAGTGCACATACCATGGTAAGGGCCATGCCACACATAGGTTCATTGATTTGAGCAAGTCCACTAAGTCACTAGTTCGTTGCACGTGCTATAACGCCATGGACTTGGAGGACATCAAAAGGCCAACAACTAGTGTGTTTCTTGGTATTGTGACCAATGATCAAAGTATCTCCAAAAATGGTGAGAGTCAATGAACGTGACACCTATAGATTAGATACTGACATGGTAATTTCAGCTTCTCTCTCCTTACGATTGGGCTCTATCCGCTCCTCTCTCCTAGTGTTTGCTTCTCTTCTCGTTGAGCTTGAGCTCCACACAAAGCATGAACTTAGGTGTGGATTCAACACATGCACTCAATGGAGTGGCATGCACAAGTCCATTTACTCTCGCCTGAATTTGCTATAAGTCATATGCTCTTCACATCACGAGATCTTTGTTTGTTTGTTTCTAAACTTAATATTTATTTGTTTCTACCTTATTATGTTTAGTGATATCTTTGTTTGTTTGTTTCTACCATATTAAGTTTGGAAATGGAGATCGAATTATCCTTTCGTGACTACCAGATAACATTTTAGATCAAGGCATGGCGTCTGCTGCCACGGTGTGTCCTTGCACAGTCGCCATATCCGGTGCCCGTGCTCGAGAGCCGCAACAGGGGCGGCACCAGCAGCAGCAGCAGCATTTGCAGCTGAGGAGCTTCTCTCGACTTGGCAGGCCGGGCCTCCCTCAACTTCGCCGTCTCTGCCCACCCTCCCTCTCACGCACCACTGCGTGGTTTAAGTTTGGGAAGGATGCAGAGAAGGCTGGTATCTATGCGAGCCAGGGCCGCAATGACTTCGATCGAGATGATGTAGAGCAGGTATTTTCTTTTCACACAGACCAAGGCACGCGTACGCACGTGCGCACACATACCGGCCCGACCCCCCCGCCCCCCGTTTCTCTCTCTCACATATGTTCGGTAGTGGTAGATTATTCATCATGATTGTACTACTACAGCATGCCCGATAGGGATATTTGTCTCATAGGCCTATGTGACCTCTAGCGAACAGCTCTCTCGCTTCCTCGATCCAAAACACATGTACAACACTTGCTCTTCAAATTTTGTAGTGTAGTACGGCCGCCCAATTATGTATGAATGGAGAACTTCTTAGTTTACATGCATATCTATCTGTAACAACCAGAACCAGATTGATTGGGACGAGACATTATGGAACATTATCTAGCCCCAAGTTTGCTACAGGTAAGCTCTCCAGCCGGCTGCCCATAGTTTCACAACAGGTCATGCAAGAACTCTCTCTTGCTTCTCAGCCTTGTGGTGATCAGCAGATGTGCAGATTGCCATCAGTTGCTTTGCACTAGCGGACTTTTTAGTTTAAAGTTTGGGACTATGAATATTATATTGTGATGACCAAGAATGACAGAGTCTTCTGTTCGATTTGGAGGTAGAAGGACTGTGGATCCATGGAGCTCTTCGAGGACTAGCAAGGAATAGGTCGTTGGTGTGTCATGCCCTACTTGGTCAAGCATATCCTATGATGGGTGGACAGCTGGAGAAGCAAGGCAGAATGCTACAGATTGAAAGCATATCTATGGTAATGGAGGAAGAAGTTGGTGAAGGTGAGCACCCTGCTTGCAGTGAACAGGTGATGATACCATGTGAGACCGACAGCAGAAGAAGGAGAAGAACACTTGAGCAAAATGAGAATGAAGGCAAGAAGATGAACTCAGCTGAATGATGAAGAAAGCTGATACAAGGCTTAGCATCTTGCACACGCCACAGAGTGTAGCTGTAGTGAGGGCATTGGGAACAAGAAGGTGTGATACAGAAGAAGGTTATGGCTGATGATATTAGTGACCGACTGACAAGTGTGCCCATGCATAGATAAGATCCTACAATACTGTCGGGTGGCATGCAGAGCCAAAAAAAATCCTTAAATAAGGACAAAGGATAACATGATCAAAGCAACAATAATGAGTGGACACCGACAAAGCTCCTGATGTCCCTCATTGACTTAGTGTAGGCCTCACAACCAGGACATGACCACGACCACTAACAAATGCTCTTCGTTATGCAGGTGTTGTACAATGGCAGAAGTGGAAGAGGGCAGCAATGGATAGAGGGTAAGGTGATGGTATAGGTGGTAGAACTGCTAGTACCAGGCAACTGGGCAGGACTAAAGTCAAGGGCTGCAATTACTAGTGGCAAGAAGAGCTGAAAGTGGCTCCTTGGCAACATTTGGCAACAATTGATGACAAGGGTGGTAGCAACCATTGGTATTTCTAGCACAATCAGTGGTTGCTGAAGCTTTAGCAACCTAAGGGGGTAGTCTTGTTGTACAGCCCATAGTGACAACTATGAAGTAAATGCTGATGTTGATAGGCTATAGAATCATTGAAGTTGGGGATGAGAATCGACATAGAGGCAAGGATGGAGCTCAATGGCAATGGTGGTTGTGAGGGCGAGTGATGGCAAGCAATGGGTATGGCAAAGCTAGCTCTGATACCATTAGCATTATTGGCCCAAATGTGAGTGATTTTGAGAGAGAGAGAGAGTATGTGTTAAATGATAATGAAGATCAATGAAAGTACTCAATTGAATAGAATTAAAGTACAACGATCAGAATGATCCACATTGATGCACTAAAATGCACAAAGTATCTATAAATAGAAAACCCTACGGCTACTTGCACTAATTGTGTGAGAGTGCGCAACAAAGGAGGATCATGAACATGGAGAGAGAAAGAGAAGAGAAAAGAGAGCAGGAAGAGAAGAGAAGTCTGTATTGAATCTGAGATGAATGCTGAATACAAGAGCAGACCGATCAGTCCCTGCACACAGCCCAAAGCATCTGCGAGGGCACTAGATCAGACTGGAAAATGATGCCAGCACCTATGACAGTGATGGAGAAGGTGATAGTGACAGAGACGGAGTGTGCAGTTTGCAGTCCTTCGACAGAGATGGAGAAGACTGCAAACTGTCAGAGCACTTGCAGAAGGTAAGAAGACAATAATCTGCCCGGCCTTGACAAATGCTATAAATAGCAGAAAAGCAGAAACTGGCCAATTGCTGATCTTCTGGCCAACCTGCCAAATCTGTCCAACTGAAATAAATGCAGTACAGCTGCATTTAATGCAGTGAAAATTGACAACATGGCAGGTCTAGGGAAAATCACAGTAGTTTGGGACTGGACAACATCTGACAGGGTAGCACAAGCTATGAAATGCTTGACAAGTACTAGAAATGCACACTAAAATGAATGAAGACACAGTCACAGCTCCTTTGTCCCTGCCAACTTTGACTAGGGCTCAGAACTGGGAGATGGCAAATTGACAAACTAAATAACGCAGGTTAACACCCCCTCTTACATCTTGGGAGTGCATGAAGATCCAACAATCTCATGTGATGAAGCATAGAAGCCTTGGGCAATGACTTCATAAAGAGTTTGCCAGATTGTCCCTTGTGGGATAGGAGACCATTGCTAACTCAAAATCCATGATTTGCTCTTGTACATAATGATACTGAACCTCTATGTGCTTTGTGCGAGCATGTAACACAAGGTTATTTGCTAGAGCTAAGGCACTTTGGATATCTATGTGTTGTTGAGTAGATCCTTTCTATGAAAAGTCAATCTCTAACAACATCCAATGCAGCCAACCTACCTCTATAGGTACATAACAAAGGGCACAATACTTTGCCTCTATAGAAGAAATTGCCACAATATGTTACTTCTTACTAACCCACAAGATAGCTCCTGATCCAAGGGAGAAAGCATAGCCTATAATAGATTGTCTTGCAAATCCACATCATTAGCCCATGCGAGTCACTTCATCTACAAAGAGTACCCCCCTCCCACCCACCACTCCGCGCCCCCCCCCCCCCCCCCCCCCCCCCCACTTCCCTTTGTATACGATCTCGTAGGATCAAGTTCTCTATAAATAATGCAAAACTCTCAAAGTGGCTCTCCTATGAGCCTACATAAGAGTCTTCGTAAAAGAAGATGACAATGCCACCACAAAGAAAATGCTCGTTGAGTGTAAATAAAGCTAGATCAACGAACTAACAAGGCACCTGTAGTGGGTAGCTTCTAGAAGGGAATCTTCAACAGCCAAAAGCTTGGACTCTGGGTCCATGGAGTAACAAATAGGTTGACACTTGACCATACTAAACTTTGAAAGTAACTCAGAGACGTACGTATACTGGGATATGAAGATGTCATGTGCCATTTGATAGATCTCTAAGTGAAGGAAGGAGTCTAGGATCCTTACATTCATCATGTCAAACTCTTGTCACAAGATCTCCCATGTTTGATCAACCTCCTATGAGGCACTTCCTATTATAATCAAGTCATTTACATGCAAGATGATGATTATACACTTGTCACCCTTAACCTTATAATTATAAAGGTTGGGGTCATGATTTGATAGATGGAAGCCACTTTGTAAGAAGAATTAATCAATCCTCTCGTACCAAGCTTCAGAAGCTTGCTTGAGGCCATAGAGGGCTCTCCACAAACTATAAACATGGTCCTCCTTCCGTTGTTCAAGAAAACCAAGAGGTTGTGAGACATAAATCTCCTTCTTTGAGACAACACTCAAAAAGGCAGACTTCACATCCATCTAAAAAAGTGGTCAACAATAATGAGCTACAAGAGCTAAGATAGCTCAAATAGTGAACATTCAAGCTGTAGGTACAAAGGTCTCAAAGTAATCCAATCCAGTCCTCTAGGCAAATCCCTTAGCAACAAGCCTAGCATTATACTTGTCCAAGGATCCATTAGCCAAGTACTTGGTCTTATAGACCCGATGTACACTAATCAGCTTCTGCTTTCGTGGATGCGGAACCAACTTCCAAGTCTGATTACGCTTGATAGAATTGAATTTCTATATAGCACGATGCCAAATATCGTGTACAAGAGCCTCATCAACTACAGTAGGCTCATGATCCTAAAGAATTTGTGACGTAAAGGCATAGTTCACACAAAGTGAACTATCCTACTGGGCCTATAATTTGATTGATCTATGTGGGCCTAAAGGGGTAGCAAAAAAGTGGAAAGCATTGGATTTTTGCATAAGCCTTCAGTACCTCTGAGGAATGGTGATAAGCTCATCTTGCTACAAAGAAGACCGAGTAGCCTTTGGTACTTGCTGTCAAAAGATGGCATACCAGTGAGACAGTAGGGTTTGCGGGGAGAAACACGGAGTAAACTCGACAAACATGGAGAAGAGAAGAGAAGAGAGAAGATGATGAATGGAATGATGAAGTTCTGAATCATGGAGTGAATGTGATACAAGGGAACAAGGGTGCGGTAGCACAAAGAAGATGATGAAGACAGCCACAAACCACGAACTGCAATGTCCTCTTGAAGGGGTGTAAGGGTAATGAAGAGGCTAGGGAGGAGGTGACGGATTGAATGAATCAGCCGTAAGGAATGAATGAGAGAGTGGCCTATAAATAGGCATAGTTAGTCTAGGATGGCGTCCCTTTTTGGGGCTGCAAACCCTAAATGCAAAACGCAGAAACACAAACTGCGGGTGAAGGGTTTCTCAACACCCCCTCTTAGGCCCAAAAAGGGGAACAACAGAAGAGTGAGGTGGAGATGCAATACTACATGGGGAAGAATGCTCATGCAGCAGGTGCCACTTAGACAGTGTCCCTCGTGGGAAAATTGTTCACTTGCCCAAGTGCCCTAGTACAAAGATGATGAAAACATGCAATGCATAGGAGGAATGTCGGACTTTGTGTGGTGCCAAGAACCATAAGGATATGCCTATACTCGAATCTCAGGAGGTGGCTCCATGTTGACCAAGTGACCAAGGCAAGAAGAGAAGAGGAGGAAGAAAATTAGAGGATCTCTAAGATCCAAGATTTCCATCAGAAAGGGAACCTGCAGTAAAGAACAGTAGACAGAGTGAATTGGAGAACCCGAAACTCAACCCCGGGAGAGAAGACACTAGCTCCGTGCATCCATGGTGGAAGGAATACGAAGGCCTCCTCATCAAGTCGCGGCTGAATCTCCGAGATCCCGATCTAGGTGGTACCTGAAGATCCTGGGTATCAGTAGAAGAGATGACTGGTCAAAGATAGCCACCCCAAGAAAGTAGAGGATGGGTAAAGAACTTCATGTGGAGTAGGTTCCCCCTCTGAGGTGGGAGATGGAAGGGCCCCCACTGAAGTCGAAGAAGTAGATGCCCCCTCTGAGGGCAAATAAATAACATCCCCCTTTAAAGTAGATAAGGAATCCAAAAACTCATGGATCACGGACTCCGAAATGTCTGATGACAAAGGAAGTGCCGCCCGTCGTGCTGAAGAAGGTATTTGGGGTGTCGAAGAGCTCCCAGAGGTAGCCTCTCGATCCTGAGTAGTCGAGGGTGGGGAAGGGTGGGGCTTAGAATGAGTAAGAGGTGGACAACAATCGCTCTCTCTCAGTGGAGCAGACTGGGTAGTCGAAGAAGAGGAAGGAGTCGAGCAGCCACTGTCTCTCGAAGGAGCAGACTAACGAGGAGACGATATCAAACAATCACTGTCTCTTGATGGAATGGTCTGTGGAACCACGGGCCATGGTAGCCATTGTACCCGAAAATAGGTGGGAGAAGATTGTCGCTGGCATTGCGTCGATCTCCAGGAGGTCGTAGCGCCAATCGATCCTCCATGTGCTCAAAAGGACTTAGTGTACATCGGATGTGTCTTATTGCCTTGAGCATAGTACTCTTGATAGCCGATGCAAAACGATCTTTGTGGCCCAGAAAGGAGAGGTGGCACAAGTACTTGGTGGAAGATATGTACTCTGAAGGGGTGGGGAGCAAAGGTCAAAGTTGGCAAGCATCGGTGGTGTGTCCGGTTATGCCACAGTAGGAGCACCCAATAGTTGGGTCATCTGTTGGTAAAGAAGCCATAGATACCAATGTGCCTTGCTGAAGAAGAAAGAGGTCAGTCACCATGACCCACGAATTGCAATGTCCGCTTCAAGGGGTGTGAGGGTAGTGTGAAACACGAATCGCAATGTCTGTCTCAAGGGGTGGAAGGGTTGGAAGTGAGCTGCTTGTGGGAGGAGGATGCGACCAGCAGTAAGAGATTGCAACCAGTAGAAAAGCGCAAGTGAGGAGAGAGAAAGACTAAAAACACAAGCAGCACAGCCTGCAGGAGAGAGAGAGACTAAAAACGCAGGCAGCAGGACTGTGATGACACGGTAGGCTGTATGGTAGCAGATTTGCACAGGAATAGCAGTCGCCCGGCTGGAATCAGCTCCAAACTGCATGGAGAGGGCTGGAAATCAGGCGCCAACTGATGGAGACAGAAATGGACAGCTTCGGTTGAGATGTCCTCTGCGAATGGGGTGTGGGCAGCAAGCTGAAACACCTGAAATCTGCAAAAACAAGATTTTGATGTAGCGGAAGAAGAAGAGAAGTGGATGCCAAACCCGCTATCGGTCTTTGCCGTCACTGGAGTGGAGGATCTTTGTTGCTGTTTGAGCAGATCCAACCCTGATACCATGTCAAAAGATGACGTACCAGCGAGACAATAGGGCTTGTGGGGAGAAACACGGAGTGAACTCGGCAAACATGGAGAAGAGAAGAGAAGAGAGAAGAAACTCTGATGAATGGAATGATGAAGTTCTGAATCATGGAGTGAATGTGATATAAGGGAACAAGGGTGCCGTAGCACAAGGAAGATGATGAAGACAGCCACAAACCACGAACTACAATGTCCTCCTGAAGGGGTGTGAGGGTAGTGGAGAGGCTGGAGAGAAGAGATGATGGATTGAATGAATCAGTCGTAAGGAATGAATGAGAGTGGCCTATAAATAGACATAGTCAGTCTAGGATGGCACCCCTTTTTGGGGTTGTAAACCCTAAACGCAAAATGCAAAAATGCAAACTGCGGGTGAAGGGTTTCTCAACACTTGCGATACACTTGTCTAGGACAGGGACTCCCCCTCACTAGGTGAAGTTAAATCCCCCTCATCCAAAGAGGAAGCCTTCCCTTTTGACGACTCAACATCCCCAAAGGAACTGAAGGGAATGCAAATGGAGTAGAAAGACTCGAAGACGAAGTAGTAGTAGTAGTAGTAGAAGGAGCCATCAAAGAAGGGAAGCTATTACGCCCTAGAGCGCGAGGATCGAGACACGCAATGCTTTCTCACAATAGAGAGTCAGAGAGTGCAGAGTAAAGAGGAGAGCGAGCACGGCGTTCTTGGGTACAAATTACAATGATGAGTGTACCTCTTTAGGTTTTTAGATAGATATATATATATATATATATATATATATATATATATAAAAGTACAAATGTGCTAAGGGCGTGTTTATACCCGTGTACATGTAAAAGGCATAATGGCCCTTGATTCCCAACAACCTCCCACCTAAAGGCAATGTGTCTTAAGGGGAGAGAATCAGCTAAGTCTAGGTATGTACAATGCTGAAATATATACATCTATCCAACTCCCATTATCTATCAGCAATGAGCAAACCACTCTGTTGGAAGACCCTTCGTGAGAAAATCTACAGGATTATCATCTGTATGCATTTTGACAAGCTCAATGCTCTTGCTGTCAAGTACATCTCTAATGAAGTGATACTTCACCTGTATGTGCTTCGTCGTTGCATGAAAGATGGGATTCCGTACATCTCTAATGAAGTGATACTTCACTTGTATGTGCTTCGTTGTTGCATGAAAGATGGGATTCCGTACTAGCATGATAGCACTCTAACGGGTATCTCATAATATCTTTCACTGCTTCCCAATGCTTTTTACCAGGGTTTGCCATGTGTTTGCTAACCACTCCCACTACAAAGGCAATATCAAGATGTGTTAGCAACCATAGCATACATCAAATTGCCAACAATTGAAACATATGGTATCTTAGCTATTTCAACCTTCTCATCATTCAATGTAGGGTTGTCCTCTGCACTGAGTTTCACATATGGAGGCAATGAAACCCCAATTGTTTTCCCTCGCTCCATATTGAAACGTTGTAAAACCTTGGAGATATACTCCTATTGAGATAGATAGAGTAATCCTTTTGATCTATCTCTGAGTATTCGCATGCCAAGAATGTGATTTGCATCACCAAGATCCTTCATGTCAAAGCTGCCATGAAGACTTTGCTTCAGTGAGTCTAAGGCATGAATATCCCTACCAGCAATCAGCATGTCATCATCATAGAGAACCAAGATAATCAGGTTGCTATTTGCTGCCTTCTTGGTGTACTAGCAGTGATCCACTTGGCTTCTATGAAAACCTTGAGACTGCATAAATGTATCAAACTTATGATACCATTCTCTTGGTCCTTGTTTCAGCCCATACAAACTCCTTTTGAGTTTACATACCATCTTCTTTTTCCCTTTTGCCAGAAAACCTTCAGGCTAGTGTATATATATGTCTTCATGCAGATTACCATGTAAGAATGCAGTCTTTACATCCATCTATATGAGCTCCATATCTTCAACTGCAACCAAGCCCAAAATGGCTCTCAATGTAGTCATCTTGACTACAGGAGAGAAGATCTCATCAAAGTCAATTTCATATTCCTGCTTGTATCCCTTCGCAACCAATCTTGCTTTGTACTTTGGCAAGGAACTAGAAGTGACCTTCATCTTGTAAGCCCATTTGCATGGAAGGGTTTTCTGCCCTTTAGGCAACTACACCAAGTCCCAAGTGCCATTTTTCTCAAGAGATTCCATCTCTGATAACATGGCTTTATACCATTTCTTGCTGGCGTGTCTGTCCATTGCTTCCTTGAAGCAAGATGGTTCACCACAATGTGTCGACATGATATAATTAGCCACATTGTTTGCACCAAGAACAAATCTATCAGGTTATCTAGTAGCCCTAGACGATCTCCTAACCCAATGATCATTATTTGCTAGTTGTTCCTGCAAATTTTCATTTTCAGCTTGTTGTTCTAGCATTTCAGCCTGCAAATCAGCATTAGCAGCTTGTTGTCCTGGCTATTCCTACACATTTAGTGACTCATCATTATGGGCAATAGCTGGCTGACCATTTTCAGCATTATTTTATGCATTCGCAGGTTCATTTACAACAGGTATTTGCTGCTGTATAGCCAGCAGATATTTGTTGCTGTACAGCGGGCACATTTTGCTATCCAAAAGGTATTTTTTCCCAGATACAACCCTACGGACTTCCTCTGTTCTTTCGGGCTGTTTGTGCATGTGATCTTCTCAGAAGATAACATCATTGCTGTGTACTACTTTTCTTTTCTCAGGATCCCATAATCTATACCCCATTTCACCTTCATCGCCATATCCTAGGAAAATACGTGTACAGGACTTTGGCTCAAGTTTGTTGCATTCTTTCTTACGTATGTGCACAAATGCTTCGCAACCAAACACTTTCAAGTGTGTATACGAAGGTGGCTTGCCTGACCATGCTTCTTGGGAAACTCCCCTCCCCCAAAGACGTGTTTGGTGACCGATTAATTAAGTGTACGGTTGTCATAATGGGCTTTGCTAAAAAACCACGAGGTAAAGCAGCATGAGACAGCATCGTATGGACCTTGTCCTGTATGGTCCAATTCATACGCTTTGCAACTTCATTTTGGGGTGGATTATGAGGGGCAGTAAGCTCCCTCTTTATCCCTTTGCTGTCACAAAATGCCTGAAAGGCCTTGGACACATATTCCCCACTATTGTCAGAGCAAAGACACATAAGTGTCTTATTAGTCTAATTTTCAACCAATGCCAAGAATTTTTTAAACTTGTCAAGCACTTCGTCCTTGCTACGAATAGGGTAAACCCATACCTTTCGTGTAGCATCATCGACAAAGGTGACAAAGTATTTCTCTCCCCCTAAAGATAACTTTGACATTTGACATACATCGGAATGTACTAACTCTAGAGGAGAAGATTTCAGCGAAAGAGACTTCGTATGAGACATCTGTGCATGTTTACCATAAACACAATGATCACAATGCTCAAAATCAGCATAACGAAGACAAGGCAAGTAACCCAAACGAGAAAGCACTTTCATTCTAGTTTGACTCATGTGTCCCAACCGGCCATGCCACAAAGAAACACTAGGCTGCTCGGTTACGGCAACAACATGGTCACGCACATTAGATACATGGAGAGGATATAAGGTATTACTTTTACAACCTCTGGCTATCACTCTAGATCCCTTACAGATCTTCCATTTCCCATCACCAAAGGTGGTATGAAATCCATTGTCATCTAGTTGCCTTGTGCTAATCAAGCTCTTCTTGAGTTGAGGTATATGCTGTACATGCTGAAGTGTGAAGATAGATCCATGCTGAAACTGCAACTATACATTGCCAATACCTGCAATGTCACATGCATAGTTGTTCCCAAGATGGACAACACCATGTTGACCCCCGTGTATAGTCAGAAATGTTACCCTGCTCTTTATCATTCTCAGTCTGTCATCTCCTGGTTGTGAGCTCCTGCCAGAGTCTGACAGGAGACAGAGGAGCTCTGTCAGTCCTTTAGTGGCTGTTTTCATCAGTCCACAGCCTGTGGGAGACACACAGCCCATACTGGTTTTTGTGCAGTCGGCCCAGTTTTCTGGGCAGGTTGGCCAGATCTGGCCAAAGTCGGCCAGATCTGGCTGGTCGGCCAAATCTGGCCAGGTTGGCCAGATTTGGCAGGTCAGCCAGTTTACTAGCCTGGGGGCTATTTATAGCAGCCCCCCCAGTCATTCCAGCATTGTATTCTGCAGGTTTACTGTCTCCGTCGTCTCCCGCTCCGACATTGGTGCTGCCATTGCTTCCAGTCTGTTCTGGTGCCCTCACTGACGCTCCGGGCTGCGTGCAAGGACTGCTCTGTCCATTTCAGTGTATTCAGCATTCATCTCAGTCAGTGCAGACTTTCTTCCTTCATTCCCTGCTTTCTCTCTCCTCTCCTCTGTGTTTGTGTTCTTCTTCCGTTGCGCACTCTCACATGGTATCATCGCCTGATTGAGAGCACGGAGGACATACCCTCAGGAGTGAGATACCTTGCTGCTGCTGCCATCTGATCAACAACTGCCAGGCGACTTCTTTTGGAGGCTTTTCAGCCTGTGTTTTCTGTCCACGCTGTCTACAGAGGCTGCCACGTCATCCAGCGACCCAACAATCCTGCGTTTTCCACTAGGCTGTCCCTCCTTCTGTTGGGCGACTCATCTAAAGGCTGCGTTTTGCTATTCTGCTGGTCGCTTCCACTCCAGGCGACACATTTCCTGCTGGCGACTCCTTTCCTGGCTGTTTCCTGGTGCTGGTGGTCTCTTTTCTGGTGATCGTCATCAGTTATCTTTGCGTTTTGCAGATCCAAGTGTTTGTAGGCATTCTCAGCCTGCGCCTTGGTGGTTGGTGACCACACTGCTGGTCATATTTCAACATCGGCACAACTTTCTTTGGTATTTTGCAGATCGGAAGATGTCTTACCAGTTTTCAGGCTTTGATGACTCAGAGGATGAGCTTCTTTCTCATCATTCCTCTGAGCGGAGGCAGGATTATCATGAGGTTCGACGTCGGGAAGAACCTCCTCGCACTCGTCCTTCTTCAGTCCATGCATCTCAGAGGGTTCCATCTACCGCGAAGGTATCTTCCGTGAAGACTACTTCAGATGTGCGGATGCCTTCCTTGATTCCCTCTATTCAGGTGCCGATTCTTCCTTCCTTTCCGAAGGAAGATAAGTTGGATGGTTCCAACTACTCCCTCTGGTCATGCAAGGTGGCCTGCATCCTAGATACATTTGACCTTTGGGAGCTTGTTTCTTCACCCATCGACCGTCCCCCCGCGGATTCGTCCGATGGCACCTCTATGGACCGTGCAGCCTTATGGGATAGGCTCAACTCTCGAGCCCGTTTCTTTCTTTTTATGAGTCTACATGATTCCGTTCTTGTACATGTTCACAGGTTACAGTCCGCGGCGGAAGTGTGGAAGAAAGCTTGCATCTTTGTATCAGCACAAGACGTTTGCCCACAAGATTTCCTTGGAGAAGAAGTTGCGGATGCTCAGTCTTGATGATTCTCCTTCCATGAAGGAGCACATCACGAAGATGGAGGATATGCGAGGCGAGTTAGCCTCTCTTGGTCGTATGATATCGTCTGAGGATATGGCGATGATTCTGTTGACTCAGCTGCCATCACCCCGTTATGATGTCTTCTATACCAGCCTCATCACCTCGAGGACCCGTGAGACACTCCTATGGGAGGAGTTTTCCCCGCTTGTCTTGGAGCATGACGAGCGACTCAAAGAGGTGGGAGCCAGTGGCTCCACCAAGGCATTTACAGCCGGCATAGGTGGCGGCAAGAAGAAGAAACAAAAGAAGGAGAAGGCCAAGGACAAGGAGGAGGACAAGACGGATGCGAAGGAGAAGAAGCCCAAATGTCCCCGTTGTGAGAAGGGCACTCATCCCGAGGAGAAGTGTTGGCAGAAATATTCCCATTTGAAGCCTAAGGAGAAGGACTCGAAGGCGGCCCCAGCCACAACAGAATCTGCGTTTGTGCATGTCTTTGTTGAGGAGGATACAACCCTAGCTTCTACCACACAGGAGAAGCCTTGGCTCGTCGACAGTGGAGCATCTTCACATATGACCTTCCGTTAGGATTGGCTTCAGGATCTTCGTTCCAGAGGGGCTACAGTCACCATTGGTGACAACTCTACAATCCTTGTTCGAGGCGTGGGGACTTTACCTATGTTTTCTGACAGGCGGTCTTCCTCCGCCAAAGTTCTCTATGTTCCTGATTTGGGTTTTAACCTATTATCTGTGCATGGCCTTACTCAGCTAGGTACCCGAGTCATTTTTACACAGGATGCAGTCACAGTGGAGGATGCTTCTACAGGTGATGCTCTTTGGACAGGTACACAAGAGAGTGGGCTTTATACGCTCACAGCCTTGGCTGCGAGGACTTCCCATGAGCTTGGGCTGCTTTGGCATGCTCGGTATGGTCATTTGAACCTCGATTCTCTTCGGCGGGCTTCTAGGAGGAAGATGGTGGAGGGATTTCCTGATTTCCCTCCTCTTCACACTTTGTGCCCTAGCTGCTTGAGGGGCAAGCAGCACAGGCAGCCTCACCCTCAGGTTGCTTCTAGGAGGGCTACTTCTCCGCTTGAGTTGGTTCACACCGACCTTTGCGGACCTATGGGCACGGCCTCCCCTGGGAAGGCCAGGTATTTGATGCTGATTGTGGACGACTTTAGTCGTTATCTGTGGCCTTATTTCTTGGAGTACAAGAGCGAGGCATACTTCCGTTTCTGTGAGTGGCAGGTATTTGTGGAGACTCAAACAACTTCCAAGGTTCGTGGCGTTCGAGCTGATCACGGTGGCGAGTTCACTTCTCACCTTTTCTCTCAGTTTTGCAGGGATCATGGTATTTGGGTGGAGTATTCCCATCCGAACACACCATCAGAGAATGGTGTGGTGGAGCGTGCGAATCGGACCATGGTGGAGATGGCCGATCTATGCTGGAGCATAGGAGTCTTCCTCATTTCCTTTGGGGTGAGGCGGTGGCTATAGCGGTGCATATTTGCAACCGCTCTCCGACTTCAGCTTTACAGGACATGACTCCTTATGAGGCTTTCTTTGGCAAGAAGCCTTTCGTGTCCCATTTTCGCATCTTTGGGTGCGATGCTTTTGTCCATGTGGACAAGAAGAAGAGGAAGACGAAGTTCGACTCTAAGTCGAGAAAGCTTATCTTCGTGGGTTATAGCACGACCACGAAGGTATATCGGCTCTACGACCCGACGACGCAGAAGGTTGAGGTGAGCAGGGATGTGATCTTTGATGAGGCTTCGGCCTCTGAGGATCCGATTGATGGTTCCATTACAGATGTTTCTTCGTCATCGACAGACTCCCCCCCCCCCCCCCCACCTTCTCTTCCTTCCAGGATGCCCCTTAGCACCCCCCCTATTCCTCCTCCTTCAGCTTCCCTTTCCCCTTTGGTGGATGTGACTCCGTCTTCTACGAGCTCTTCCACCTCCACTTCGGGATCTTCACGGGATATACAGCCTTCTTCTGATGCGGAGGATCTACCTTCATTCGGTGAGAGGGAGTCCCTCTCCGATTTGGGTGCTTTGCAGGTTCCGGAGACCCCCCGGTCTCTCTCACAGCAGCAGGAGTCTCTCAAGATTCCTTTATGGTATCGCCGGCTCATGCAGGATTCAAGTGTTACTCACTTTCCTGCTTCTTCTACAAGTCCACGTCGCTCAGCACGTTTACAGGCCCAGCGGGATAGTTCACTATGTGTGAACTATGCTCTTATGTCACAGATTCTTCAGGATTCCGAGCCTTCCACTGTGGAGGAGGCTCTTGCACAGGATATTTGGAGACAGGCTATGCAGGCCGAGCTCGATTCCATCGAGCGAAACCATACTTGGGAGCTTGTTCCGCGTCCCGAGAAACGGAAGGTGATAGGTGTGAAATGGGTCTTTAAGACCAAGTATCTTGCAGATGGCTCCTTGGACAAGCATAAGGCTAGGCTTGTTGCTAAGGGTTTTGCACAGCGCGCAGGCTTGGATTACTTCGAGACTTTTGCACCTACAGCCAGGATGTCCACCATTCGAGTTCTTTTGGCTCTTTCTGCTCACCACCGTTGGCCTGTTTATCAGATAGACGTCAAGTGTGTTTTTCTGAATGGCGTTCTTGAGGAGGAGATTTATGTTTCACAGCCTCCTGGTTTTCTTGTGCAGGGGAAGGAGGATCATGTCTACAGGCTGCGGAAGGCTCTTTATAGCCTGAAGCAGGCTCCTCGTGCTTGGTACCAGCGGATTGACCGCTTCTTTCTACAGAGTGGCTTTGCGCGCTCCGCTTATGATCCCAATCTCTACTTACGAGTTGTGGATTCTCTTTCTGTGTTCCTTATCTTGTATGTGGATGATCTTATCATTACAGGGAGCGACACTCAGCAGGTGGAGTATACTCGGTCCATTCTTCAGCAGGAGTTTGACATGATGGATCTAGGGATCCTTCACTTCTTTCTAGGCCTGGAAATCTATCAGATGGCCCAGGGCATTTTTATCTCACAGCACAGGTACATCTCCGAGCTTCTTTCGGAGTTTGATATGGCTGCGTGTCGGCCTATCTCATGCCCCATGGACCCAGAGTCCAAGCTTTTGACAGATGGAGTTCCCCTTACAGATGCCACTCGTTACAGGTGCCTTGTCGGCTCTCTCATCTGGCTGCTTCACACTAGGCCGGATATCTCTTTTGTGGTGGCTTTATTGTCTTCTTTTATGAAGACTCCTACCCAGGATCATTGGCAGGCAGCCTTGCGGGTTCTTCACTATTTACAGGGGACTCGATCCTTCGGGATCATGTATGGAGATGGGATTACCCTTTCTGGATGGAGTGATTCTGATTGGGCAGGTGATGTGGATTCGAGACGATCCACTATAGGTTATGCTTTCACCCTTGGCTCCGGTGCTGTCTCTTGGAGCAACAAGAAGCAGCCTACTGTGGCACTTTCTTCTACAGAGGTTGAGTATGGGGCCCTATGTTCGACCGCTATGGAGGCAGTTTGGCTCCGTCGCTTACTAGCGGAGATTGGCTTTTCCCAGACCGGACCTACGGAGCTGCGCGTGGATAACCAGAGTGCTCTTGCTCTGGCCAAGAACTCGGTGTTTCATGCTCGCACGAAGCACATTGAGGTTCAGTATCACTATGTTCGAGAGCGGATCGTGGATTCGGAGCTGGTGGTGGTCTATTGTCCTACAGCGGCCAATGCCGCTGATCTCTTTACGAAGCCTTTGCCTCAGGCTTCTTTGCTTCATCACATGCGGTTCTTGGGTCTTCAGACCCTCCCAGGATCTGAGAGGGGGTGTTAGCCTGCTCTTTATCATTCTCAGTCTGTCATCTCCTGGTTGTGAGCTCCTGTCAGAGTCTGACAGGAGACAGAGGAGCTCTGTCAGTCCTTTACTGGCTGTTTTCATCAGTCCACAGCCTGCGGGAGACACACAGCCCATACTGGGCTGTTTTTGTGCAGTCGGCCCAGTTTTCTGGGCAGGTCGGCCAGATCTGGCCAAAGTCGGCCAGATCTGGCTGGTCGGCCAAATCTGGCCAGGTCGGCCAGTTTACTGGCCTGGGGGCTATTTATAGCAGCCCCCCGGGTCATTCCAGCATTGTATTCTGCAGGTACAGCACTATCTCCATCGTCTCCCGCTCCGGCATTGGTGCTGCCATTGCTTCCAGTCTGTTTTGGTGCCCTCACTAACGCTCCGGGCTGCGTGCAGGGACTGCTCTGTCCATTTCAGTGTATTCAGCATTCATCTCAGTTAGTGCAGACTTTCTTCCTTCATTCCCTGCTTTCTCTCTCCTCTCCTCTGTGTTTGTGTTCTTCCGTTGCGCACTCTCACAAGAAAACCACTCACGATGAGGGGTGGCATGAAAGGAAGCACTTGAATCTAGAATCCAAGTGTGCATGTCATCATCTGTATCTGCAAGTAAAGCATGTGTACTAAAGTGTGAAGAGACAAAGAGTACATCATTACCACTATCACTGTCATGAGTGACTACATTCACCTCTTTAATTTTGACACTGCTTTTCTTAGATTGACTCTCTTTCTTCTCTCTCTGCTATTATATGTCTTCTTGCCCTTTTCTTTCTCTTTCTTTCATTTGTAGCAGTCATGTTTAAAGCGACCCTACTTGCCACAATGATGGCATTCAACATCCTTACCACGTGATTTACTACATCCCTTGCTATCAGATTTGCCTTTCTGTTTTGATCTGCCTCTAGTATGCAAAGCACTGGAAGACTTATTGAATGCATTGTTCTGCCAATTCATTTTTTCCATGAGTAGAGTACTCTCTACATTAGCATACAAAAGGATCGCATTAGAATTGCTCATAGCAGTCCTGAATATATCCCAACTCTCTGGCAGAGTGCAAAGCAAGAACGTAGCCTTAAATTCTTTATCAATCAAGAACTTCAACAAGGCAACCATCTGGTTGAAAATGGAGTTAAACTCACTCAAGTGAGTAGACATTGTTGTACCCTCTTTCATACGCAAATCCATAAGCTTTTTCAACCAATAAATATTGCTTGCGGCACTCTTCTGGGCATATAGTTCTTCCAATCGAGTCCAAATAGCATAGGCAGAATCCAAACCTTCAATGTTAAATAATAAGGAATCAGAAATCGATAGCTCGATGGTTGAGCGTGCAAGCTCATTTAACTCATCCCAATCTTCCTGTTCCATGTCTGCGGGCTTTGCCTCTTTGGTCTTAATCGACTTTGCCTTCTTCTTTTGCAACAAGATATTATAGCATTGTTTTTGCCAGACTGCAAAGTTATGTGCTCCAAGCTTCTTAATGTGCATGAGATTACTGCTGTCATGGCTGCCAACCATGATTTTCAGCCCAAATGTGACCAAAAAATTTAGCAAATGCAGGTCCACCAAGGTACAAGCAAGTACCAACCAGCAATAAATGACCACGTAAAAGCAGAAATTTCAGACTTGCCAATAAATTTTCAGAAGCACTAAACCTTGTTTTATAGCACTCCACAACTGATTACAGCTGTTCCAAGGACAAATACATCACATTACATGAGAAGTCCCAAATTTTAGCTGCAATTTCTGTTATACATGCATCCACGGGTACAAAATTTGACACGCACGGTCAAAAGCCCCAAAATTTTTGTGCTCAAAGCATCAATTATACATCTGCATTGTCTCTAAAATGCACAGAATAGACCAATTTTGCCAAAATAGAGCGATTTCAGCAAAATCCCCAAATTTTTCAAGTGCTATATGTCCAAATTGCATGGAACTAAACCCGCATGTACATAAAATGACCAAATGACACACAAATTTTGCTCGAACAGCAAAAGCTCCAAATTGCACAGGGTCCAATGTGCATCAATGTCGAGAAATTGAGTAAATTTCAGCCCAATTCTTGCATGTACATGAAAAGCCCCAAATGTCAGAGGCAAAATGTCACAAATCCTTGGAATTTCTAAGACAAATATCACTGTTGTGTCTTACTTGTATCAAATCTGGACAAATCCCCAAATTTCTCGGGTTTGGTATGCACAAATTTTAGTGAAATTGAAAAAAATTCACTAAAATGTGAAACCCCCCAAAATAAGTCAAAATTGCACATTGTGCTTGTGCATATGAATACCCAACAAAGGGGAGAAGGAAAAATTTCAGGAATTTGACAAAAAATGATGAAAGAAAAGAGTTTGTCTCGTTTGGCGCCTGTCCGCGTGTGTCGCATCCCGTCTAGCGCCTGTTAGCATGTGTCGTCAGCTCGCCTGACCGTCAGTCGCTGTGCGTTAGCTACCTGACCCTTTTGCTTGGCAGCGCGTCAGTTACCTAACCCCCTGTCCATGACCTATCGTGTGCCTTGCGGTGATGTCTACAAACTGTCGTCTGCTACTCGTAGAGCCCCACCTGGGACTCTTGCAACACTTGCAACACTTGCTCGCCTGCGACACTTCCTATTTGCTTGGACACTCAATGTGATGACTGTAAGCTCCTGCTCGTTTGTCACTCAGTCTAACGACTGTTAATGACTCTGGAAAGCGTGCATGACCTGTGAGCTCTGATACTAGTTTGTTACACCCTGGAGCGCGAGGATCGAGACATGCAATGCTTTCTCACAACACACACAGAGAGAGAGAGAGAGAGAGAGAGAGAGAGAGTTTACGAAAAAAAAAGAGAGAGAGAGTTTACGAAAAAAAAGAGAGAGAGAGTGCAGGGTAGAGAGGGGAGTGAGCACGACGTTCTTGGGTACAATGACAAGTGTACCTCTTTAGGCTTTTATATATATATATATATATATATATATATATATATATATATATATATATATACACAAATGTGCTAAGGGTGTGTTCACACCCGTGGACATGTAAAAGGCACGATGGCCCTTTATTCCCAACAAAAGCAACTAGAGAGGAAGGAGGGGGAGGAGTCCTAGACGAAGGAGTGTGAACAGGTAACTTGGAAGGAAGGGGAAGCCCATGGGTCTATCCAACATGGATCCATCCTAGATACAATTGGAGGCTCAATGCAAAATGTCCCCCTAGGATCCAACCTACACACGAGACAACACAAGCCATATCCACAAATAAAGGGGACTCCACATTAAACTCACATTCCAACCATAGAGCCAAACAAGTTTACATACAAGCTTAGGAGCTAGCAGCATTATGAGTCACAACCACATCGCAAGGATTGGTGTCCCAGACAAGCAATCCACTCCATGCGGGTGTATAGATGTGTCAACCAACGAACCAAGAGTCCAAGAGTAGTGATCGCATGATAAATGTGTACGATAGGGTCTTGAGTCTTATAAGTACAACTCAGCTGCCCAAAACATGGACTTGGTGGTAATAGTAGGTGACAAAGAAGAGGTTGAAGGTGAGGGTATCCTCCAACACTTCTCCTCGAGGTGCGAGGTCTTCCCACAATGAGGAAACATGGGATATTCTCTATGCTTTCCCACAAGATTTGAATTAGAGTCGGAAGATGACTCCAACCTCTTCCTTTTCCCTTTCTTCTACTTGGCTGGTCCTATACCTGTAGAGAAAGCCGCATAATCATGGCCATGTGCACAAGCCCCAAAATTTGACTCACCGTGATGTGCATCCTACTCGAGCACCAATGGGAGTAGCTTCTCCCAAGTGTGAGTCTCCCGGCTATGAGAAGTGAAACACATCATATATCGATGACGGAAGATGTGAGAGAAGTGTCACAATGAGGTCCTCCAAAGAAATGTCTAAACCAAGAGATGCAGGCACATCTCGAATCTCCTCCATCCTACGGATGTGAACCCTCAGCATAGGGGAATTTGCAATAAAAAGCTATCATAGCTTCAACTCGAGATATGTGATGCCCAAATGTCCGGATTCAAAAGAGAGATGTCAATCTCCAAACCTTTGCAATGGTGTGGATCTGTCTAACATGCACGAGCACAAAATATGTACAACTCAAGAAGAAAAAAAAGCGGCCTTTGGTATTCAACTAATCCTATAAAGCTGCCGAATCCGCAATCAGATCATCATGAGGATCCGTGGTAGGTCGAGGTATAGGGATAGTAACAACATCCCAGAACAGTCGTGGAGGAGACACTCCATGTGGCATGACCATAGAGGGTAGTTTCTTCCAGCCTGCAAAGGTACTGCCCAGGAGGATTGATGACCTGCGTGCACAGAATGCAGAGTTATAAGGGCTGCTTGTGCTGAAATGCAGATTGAACAAGGGGCTGCCTGCAAGAAACGTGGATCTGAACCTACAAAATGATGCTGTGCAGCCTGATATAGGCCACCTAGGGTCAGTAATGGTGCCACCCAGCCTAGTAGAGGCTGCCTAGAAGCACATGAGGATGACACCGGGCAAGTTTTGTCGTGGACAGCACACTCCTCTTCAAGATCTCTAGCTCCCACGCATGGCTTTGTAGTAAGTTTGATACCATGTGGGTGCGTGCAACAGAAAGAGGAAAGTGAACACGGAAAGAATGAGACAAAGTGAGAATGTAAGAGAGAGAAGGAACAATGTGACTGCAATGGCTGAAGGTATAAGGGTGCAACAGTCAGCCCCAACACGCAGCTCTACACGTCAATGTGGGCACTAAACAATAGTAGGGGGATGAGAGAATTAGGGGGGTTGGCTGATCTCGAAGGATCAATGATGGATAATGAAAGTGGGAGGGCAAGCTGACACTTTTGTCTGTCATTTTGTCCTCGTTTGATACAAAATGACAGACAAATACAATGTCAAAGCTCCTAATGTCCTCTTGTGACTCAAACTGAGGCTCGCAGGCAATAGATGACCACACAAGACACGCACAACTGCTAATAGAGTTTGGGTACCATCGTCAAACTTACACTAGATTCTCCCTTTCATCTTAACTTGATGCTCACTAGCCCATTCTTTTCTTAACACATTGAACAATTATGTTGGTTGTTTGTTTGTGAAGCTTACGGTGAGTTCATGTTTTCTCCTTCTGATATCATCTCATCTCATCTAGTGCCTGTTTAGTTGAAAGAATTAGGCAAATCAAGAAAATTTTTGTTTCTGGACTTAAAATCTTATGGATTTGGGTATTTGTGCATGTCATTTACAGTATTTCAACTATATGGGCATGCTTGCCACCGAAGGCACCTACGATAAAATGGAGGCTTTGCTTAGTAAAGGAATACACCCTGTTGACATCTTGTTACTCTTGGCTGCATCAGAGGGAGACAAGCCTAAAATACAAGAATTGATGAGAGCTGGAGCAAAATATGATGTCACAGATGTTGAGGGAAGAACAGCATTGGATCGGGCTCAAGACGAGGAAGTTCGGCAGTATATACTCTCTTTTTCCTGATCGGCAATACCTGATGAGACAGCTGATCTTTTGACTTCTTTCTTGTAGAGCAGTTTATACAATCTCTCGTTTTCTTGTTCTAATTATCATGTCTACATGTCTGCTATTAATTCATTATAGGATAGCTTCACTTTATGGAACAATGTTCGTAAGCATCCTGGCACACTTTGTTCATGAGCAATGTTTCACGTTTCGTGCAGAGTAATGGTGAAAGGCTCTTCTGAGCTCGTAAAGCTTCCACTCGTTAGTGGTTAGAAAATCTACTGACTTCAAACTGTTTTGAGCTTTTACATTTGCAATTTGACGTGTATTGATGTAGGTTTCATATATCTGTTATAGAGTAGAATCCAGTGTAAAGTGCTGGTGGAGGTGACCTCCTCTTGTGGAAGAGGGCAAGAAGTGGTTACAATTGCTATTTGACCCTTCACCAGTTTGGGCATGACCGCTCTGATAGACCCGACTCTTTATTTGTGTTGCACTGCCTCATATGGGAGGAACTGGTTATTGCATGTGTCGACGAATGACTTCACATGGATGAACCGATAGTGCATCATAAGGACTGACCTGAGTATGGTCTGGTCAGGTATGCTGAACAGTCATCTGGATATTGTGGGCCTGTCCAAACAACCATGGCGTTTCCAACTTGGAGACAAGTGGACTGCAGGGAGTCAGATTTGCTATGCAAGGGGGGGAGGGGGGGGGGGAAATGATGTTGGGGCTGTAAACTACTTCAGTAGTTTTGAGTGAACTGCATTATCGGGGCTGTAGCATATGATAGAAGAGGACAGTTGAGCGCCTCGAGTTGTCCATCATGAAGTGAAAGTATAAAAAGTGTGCTTAGTGACCATGTGCTGGCCGAGCTTCTCCCGTGCATACAACGAATCAAAATTTGACAAGATATTTCCTTTAGTAGACAAATTTATGAGGCTTTGGATTGTTTCATTAAATGAAGAAACCATATAGATTACACCTATTAGGCTACGATAATGTCTAATAATCTAACGCTACGTTCCAATCTATCCCTTATCACTCTGATTCTGTGTGGGTGATCATGGTAACTGAGTTTTGCAGCATATCATCGATAAAAGTGGTTACATGTTAGATTGTATATGCCAGCAGCATCTTAAAACGAGGGCCCACGTAGCATTTGCGTGAACGTTGGCCTGCACTGCAAATTTCTTTTCATCTCTGGAATTCTGGAAATACTCTCATCAATGATATGGACATCCATGGTTTGATGCGTTCAAGGCATGCAAGGTGCTTGAAGGTAGAACGTGTGCAGAATAGACTGCCTCGAAAAGCTGACAAATTAAGAGAAGAGTAAATATCTGAAGATTAGGCCAATTGACATGACAACAAAAGCCTGCAAATTGTCAAGCAAGTCAATACGAAGGATATAAGATATGGCCAATGTACTCTGCGGGAAAGGTTGCATGCAACGCACAAATTTGGGAAAGATTGCAAGTGATATGTACAAATTACTCAAAACCTAATTGATATAAAAAACAGATGCATAGACTATTAGAGAGAGAGAGAGCTATGCGTAGACAGGAAGCAAGTGCGTAGTCCTAAGCAAACCGTGTCAGATGCTTTTGCATATGCATATGCCTTCGATGTGTACACCTAAGAGTTCCCGAGCCTACGGACAGATTAGAGTCGTGCAGAAAGACCTGTGCTTCCACAGAGAGTGATTATATAACTCTTGTGTCGATGAGTTTGTAAACCTGGTTAGGATGATTGCCCTCCAAGCAGTAGACCCGGGTTCGACTCTCGGCAAACGCATTATTAGCAGCATATCTCTGCTAGTTGTATTTTCATGATTCTTAGAACGGTGCAGAAACTCTATTCTATTTTAGAATGTGCAGAAATATGATGGTTCAAATAGTTAATTACGGAGCACATGTTTGAGAAATGCCTTGCTGCTATTCAACAGTTGCAACTTGCAAGAATTCTCTCCATAGAGGAGAGAGACATCTTGTTGTCAACTTTTGGATATATTCATGGATAAGTTGAAATACCTTAGTTGACACAACGACGAGCACTCCAAAGAAAGGGATGCCGTGGCTGCTATCAGTGTGGGAAACTTTTCTTCTTACTCTTGTAGCTCCCTCACCCCACGATGTGGAATTGTGTTGATGCATGTTGATAGCTCCACCCTCCACCCATGACAAGGTCCCTTGTTGTGCCTCCAGCTACCATGTACATGTGTTCTTGATATGAATGACTTTCTACCCTCAAGATGGGCCATTTTGCAAATAAGTGAGCATGTTGTGTTCTATGTTGCGTTTCTTGTCGTGTTGAGGTGCCCTGTGACATGTTGAGTTGGTGTTATGGTTGGGTTGGGGAATGGGTATAGTGATCAGGAGCTTAGATGGGGTCAAAGGGGAGCCCGCATATTCACAATGTGAGCTTATATATGGTAGTACCAAATTGCCAAGAACCTTGAGGGTAAATGGGTGGGGTGTGTTCAATAGCTAGGTATGTACACCCATAATTTTATAGCAAACATTAGGCGTATTCTTGGAATGATCCTCAAGTGTGAAGGGACCAAATATTGGTGGCTCTACAAATGTATTTAACTTTTAAACAATACAAAGTACCCCATAGAGAATCCAAGCAACATGAGTAATAATATATAACACAAGCATGTCTAGAGGATCACAAATGAGATAAAATGTGATATATATGGCTAACTATCAAGAGAGTTAGAGAGCAATCAAAGAGTAATTCACCAAAATGGCATGGAGCCCTTCTTGTCCTTTTCCTATTATACTAATGGCATGAACCTCCTCAATCCAATTCCCTCTTTTTGTTTGTATTCTACTCTCTTTGATTTTTGTTATAACCCAAACCCAAACTTTGTGTTAAGTACAATGTAATAACAAAGCGTGCAATTTCCAAAGAAGGCATTTTAGTATTCTAATCAAATGATTGGTGGAAGCAAGTTAATTGGTTACATTTACACAATCTTGAGGAGTCTAGAAAAATCTCTCTTTGACTACTAACTATTCTTTCTTGGTGTTTCTTACATACAATATGAGTTAGATTCCTTTCATCCATAACTTTTACCATACCATGCCTTCTTTGATCCACTACTTTGACTAAACATGGCACATTGCCCTCTTGGATTCCACCAATTCAATTAACCATGGCTCAATGCCTTCCTCAATTGTTAGCACTATAACATAATAGCATTACATGATTGCATCCTTTGAAGAGATTGGCCTCATTAAAAATAATCAAGTAACAATCATATCAATTGGCTTTTATAATTAGAACCTACAATTGGTTTAATAAATATTTGATGAATTTCTTAATGTGAATCGATAATGTAAATCTACTTTAAACCAAAAAAAAGAACTAGAAAATGCAAATGACTATTCTAAACAGATTCAACAAACGACTTTAAGCTATTCAACTTGTTTTTCCTCAAAGTTGCTAAGATTCTTTAGGGCATCCACACATTGATACACAAAGGCCTTTCATAAGGTTTTCATCAACAAGTTCATGGGATATATTCTTACTACTATAAAGCTTGTAAGCCTATTTGCAAAGAAAGCTAAATGAAATTGAACAAAGCCATGTCTCTTACAAATTGACACATAGACGACTTAAAATCCTTAAGAGCAAAAACTTCATTGCTTTGGTGGTATTATGTTCTTTGCTTTCAAGAAAAGAACAAGTTAGGCAATTGAATTTTCCTCGAGAAAAGGGTGGTATTACCATAGATTGTGCTTTGCGAAATCACAAGGATCATCATGTCACTTGAAGAAGATTATTATGAAAAGACGTACAATCACGAGCATCACGAAGAGCCAAAGAAAAGTGCTACATTGAGCATAACATTGAGCACAAGCACTATGTCAAGTTGAAAAGGACAAGGTTATATAGCCATTAGTCATCATCAACTTGTCAATCTTGGATAACTCCTTCCTTTTGCCTTTGATTAAACGTTTTGAAATTTTAGACACAAAGTTCAACCATTGGTAATCGAGACATTCTTATGCTTAGAGCTCAAAATGTGATGTGTATGCACACTTCCGATTTGACTTCATGGGACTATTCTTCAATAGTGAGACTAACTAAAGCCACGATGTCTAAACAATTACCTTTTTTGTTTGCTTATGCAACAAAATATGAAGCTAAAAAAAGGTCAAATACCCCATTTCAAAGGCATTAAGTTCTCAAACATACAAAAGAGCTAGAAGGAAATGCACAAACAACTCCACAAACAAATTCACACTAACAAAACAATTAGTACTAAAGTGGTTTGATGAGATTCATGAACACACTATCACCTCATTTCACGTCTTATATTACTTTTTGTGCTTCCTTAATCCCCCAAAAGTGTCAGGCCACTCATAATATGTTAATCCAACATTTGCTTCTTGAGATTTTACTTTCTCAGAATTATAATTTTAATACTCAATGATCTCACTACCAGAAATATGCTTCACAAACTTCGATTACATGCAGATAGTAGTACAAGCAGCCTTGACTTGTGTGGCTCAAAATACATGGAAAACCTTGCCCTGGGTGTAGTATAACGTGTAGAATCAATATATCCACAAACCTCGATTGCAACAATGCCCTGGTCATGATATTCACGATGCAACCCACCAACTTGATATTGACTTTCAATTCCAGAATTTGAAATACATCATTTTCATGGTGCAATACCTCCCATAAATGTCTTAGGATTGGGACAGGAGCCTGTAAATTCTGCCTGAGAGAAGTCAAAACCTGGATGCTGCATAGCAACCAATAATATGTTACTGTTTAATTATGGTCATCCTTGAATATTATGAAAAATTCTCACTTTAGAAGCTGTGTACAAAACATAGTTGAATGGTAAAACAAATACTTACCTTAAGACATGATTTAGGGAAAAGAGCGAATCTTTAAACTCTGAAATCCAACCTAAACAAAGTCTGGCAAGTGTAGCTGAAGCTTGAATAAATCTAATGCATTTGAACGAGCCAAGCTATGGTGGGTCAAGGACCACATAGGGGAATGTATGATAAAACTTTGTATGGTATGCAGCAACCGTTGCATGGAATGCAAAACCCAATGTATCAAAGGTATGGCTAGTGGAATGCAAAATCCCATGTATGGGAACATTGGCATGACTCCGAAAGGGCCAGCAAAGGACTATAGTGAAGGTGGTGAAGGGGTCAAGTTTTAATCCTTTAGTGGTGCACAATATAGGCTGAAAGCTGACTTTTATTCAACAGTTTGATACAGCCTATTCAAGAGGCAATTTCATGGAGTCTTCTAAAATTCGAAAGGCGACCACTTTCTTAAAGGGGAATGCATTGCAGTGGTGGACCACAACTTTAATGCAAGGAAAAGCAAAGCCAACATGGGTACAATTTAAGTAAATGTTTGCTTCAAACTTCTTATCAAGCTGTCCCCCTTCATGAGCAAGTGGAGAAGTATTGTTATGGGCTGCCTCAAGAGATCAAAGATTTTTGCATAACAACCATATAGACTAGCATGTCACAACTTATATAGACGGCAAGTACAGCTGATGCTTTGCTGCATGGTAAGGATTTGAGCTTCCAAAATGATGATGAAAAGTCATCTAAAAAGTCTTCCAAGGTTAAGAAAAGATGTAGATCAGAAAATGAGACTGAAAAGTGGCAAAAACAGCAAGGAGAGACTTGGAAATTGGTGGCACAATGCAAAGAATTAATGGCTGCAAACAAATGCTTTGTATGTGAACACGAGGGGCACATGGGAAATGACTGCACAAATAAACAGCAAGCTAAAAATAAGAGAGATTCCAAGGGGGAAAAGCACAAAACCTCTGTTTGTTTAGTCCTTGATGTAGTGACAATTCAGCCCAATGATGATGCAACTGAATTATGTAGAGGATTGGGGCAAGATTAGAGATCAACATGCACTGACTTTCTTTGATCTTGGTGCATGTTTGAATTTCAACTCTGTTGACATGGCTGCCCATCTAGGCATCAGAGAGGAGGAGATGGGTCACGACTCACATGGGTGAGATTGGTATGGAATGTAAGGGGCACGCAGAGCTGATCACTCCTATCATTGAAAAGCTTGGCTTGCACATTCAAAGTTTTGTGGACAACAAAGAGTTTTTTATTGCATCTTTGGAAGGATGCGATATAATGCTTGCGATGCCTTGGTACCACCGTGTGCATGCAGTGGTTGATAGTCTTGATAAAATTGTAACTCTTTATCATAGAGGTAAAGTCCATACATTGGATGTAAAATTGAAAGGAAAATTTGTCCCTATTGTATGAGTTTTTGCCATATCCATCCAAAGCAATGAAAAATCATCTTTCAACATACTTGGTCTTTACTAAGAACAAATATGTAACAAGTAAGAAACGTGTCTAAACTGGATCGGGATCCAGTTTCATTTCTGAAAATGTGTTTGATTGCTTTTCAAAGTCACTCCCAAGGCAGTTATTGCCAAAGATGTTGGACGATCATGACATAGCTTTGCTTTAGTGCTGAAATTGTATTCAACTAAGCATTACAACAAGAATATCTTTAGATAGTGAGATAGGATCAAGCAAGGATGATGCCTCTCAATCTCAAAATTCATGAAGTGTTGAAAAAAATGCAATGGCTAAAGGCACACAACATGGATAGCAAGCTGAGAAAGAGGGAATTGGACAGGAGGGGGTCCTTGTAAGTCTCTTGAAGCTTATGACCAGTAAGAGAAAAAAGAATTTGATGACCAATTTAAAGATCAGCTAAGGACATTAGCTAAAATGTTTTTGCAATTCACAAATGATCCTCAATTCATGCGCTTTTTGAACCTTTTTAGGAGGGCAAGGCAAGAAGAGGAAATCTTCTTCAAGAGCTTCGGGAGCTTCGAGATAGTAAGATGCACCGAAGGAAGAGCCAATACAACAACATGATGTTCCAAATGTGGATAGTGAGCATAAGCAAATGATGCTGATGCGGCAATTGATGCATATGCAACCAACTTGGAAGTGTCAATCCAATGCTTTTTGAACAATGGGGCATGCATGCAATTATGAGGCAACTAGGGTACTTTGGTGGTGGCACTAGTTTCCATGCTAGTGGGTTAGGGACCGCATACGAGGATGCAGGGTACAACTCCTTATGGTATGCAGCAATCAATGCATGGTGTGCAAGGCCCAATATATCCAAGTATGGCTAGTAATATATAAGCCCATGTATAGCAATGTTGGCATAATGCTAAGGGAAAAAGTGGTGAGTTTGGCAATGCATATATGCAACTGACTATGTTTGGGACTCATGGTATTAATGTTGGTCATGCAAATGCTTTGTATAGAGCTGGTCATGAGGAAAATACAGCTATTCCTGCATGCAATGTATGAAAAAATGTATCTTGGTATGGTTGGTAGTATATAAATTCCCATGCAAAGTGACATTGCAATGGTCCAATGTATGCAAACAAGAATGTCTTCTAATACATCTGGTGCTCCTAGCATGTTAGGCACACATGAGGGGCTAGTCAACTGGACACAATGTTGCATATTAGTTAAGTTGGAATTGTAGCAATGTGAAAGTACAAAGCATCACAATGCTTAAGAGGGAAAAAAGGCCTAGAACCTATTGGAGGTTTTGAGGCAAGTAAAGTTAGAGATGAAGTTTTCATGTGCTTCTTGGTGAAGTTTCAACATTGTTTTGTCTATGAAAGAATGCAATGGATGGAGAAGAGTGACTTGGTAGATTATCCTCAGTGATGCACTTTACCTTGATGTGTTTCAGCTAGAGCAAGTTTTGGATCGAGCTTTTTCAAGCTCAATAGAGCATAGAGGGTCCAAAGTATTGCTTGATGCTCAAGGGGAAGGTTGCACCTCCACTTCCCTAGTGATGGACAGCTCAGTTATGTAGTGGATCTCAAATGTACTTGGTTTGCACCCAAGATATTGTGTGTTGACAGTATTTCTGCCATTGAAATCACTATTCAATGTACTAGTCACTGTGAGTTGATATACAAATGTGTATGGTTTGCACCTAGGCTCTAAAATTATACATTAGCAAGGTTGTTGACATGTATGGAATACATGAAATGTACATTTTGATATGATATACATTTACAAGGCATATACAGTTGCATAAATTACATATGGTTGATGCCTGATGTATGCTTTACATGACTATTATGTCGTACATCATTGCTATGAGATGTTGTTTATGCTCAATTATGCATTACAATGCCTAAGAGGTCCGAACAATGTCAGATTTTGGCATGTGGATACATTTCATTGTAACTGGTCTAAGTGGCTGGAATTTCAAACATGGAGAGGGTATGAGCGTAGTTATGCCATAGGTATAACTGTACATGTATTATTTAACTATGATGCCAGCATGTATTTCCAATAGTGGCAATACATGCTTTGGCACATTGCAATACAATTGAGGACAATTGCAACGATTTCAAGGGGATGGTTTATCACAAGAACCTAAATTTTTATTTCTTTGCTTAGCATTTTTTATTAGAAGTTAATCAAATGTGCTAATGTGGGACCTAAAACCCTGAGATATTGGTAGGTACCAAAGACCCTGAGATATTGGTAGGTACCAAAGACAAAGTTGTAATAAGTTATGTTTGACAAGTACTAGGTGATACCTACTATTAAACTTAAGACCTGGTCTAATTCATCAGCCACTAATATCAAAGGTGACATTAGAGACTAGGCATTAATTGATTAATTAATGCCAATCCAAGGGTCAATAATTGCTCAAGGATACTTGGAAGACAAATTGGCCTAGCCAATTTAATTATTGACTGGTGGAATTTTTTTTTGGATGCTAGAATAAGTATTTTTTGAAAATTAATTTAGTAAGTTGAATAATGCTTAAAAATGGAATTAGAAGACTACCACTTAGCAAAACTTGCCCATGTAAGTGAAAAAAAGTTTTTGAGACTAGGAAAAAAATAAAGAGGCTCATTCTAGCCATTGTGAGAGAGAGGGAGGCTACTAGACAGCAAGGAGATGCTACTGATGTGATTTGCAACCACCAAGGATCATTCCTATAGCAGGTGACAGCAATTTGGAGCCCTGTAGAAGTAGATGATAATAGTCGAAGGTCCTTCTAATGCAGATGACAATATACAAGAGGCAACAACAATCTTTCTGATGGTCCTAAGTTGTAGATGATCCATGGTTGTTTGAGCAGGGCAACACCAGTTTTTTAATATTTCTCACGACAAAACTCTAAAATTTCTCTCTACAACATTCTCTTTCATCCCCCAATCATCTCTTAAGTTATCTCAACCGAATCCAACAGTTTGAGTCATCAGAGATAGAGATATTAGAAAATATTTGATGTAAACCCTAATTTAATTAGCAAATATGTCAATTTACGGTTGAGTCTGTGTATGCCAAAGAGCGATGGGCACATTCTAGATATTTTAGGTATTTTTTATTTGCTATTTTGATGGTGTTTATGGCATTTATTGCTAGTCGCCCAACATTTAATGCTAGCTAACCTGACATCATTTATGGCATTATTTCAACCTATTTATTAGGCCCTCCTCTACAATTATTATTATCATGCATCATCTAATAAGTTTTGGTAGAGGAAGAGGAGCAAGTGCTAGTGCCTTCACAGCTAGTGACTCATATTGGTTTTGTATTGTCTCATATCTTGATATGGATTCCACTTCTCGAGAATCTCTTTGCTTCTGAGTTCTTTGTGCAATGTTCTTTCTTTGCAGTGTTTCTGTTTCTCTTTCCTTTCTCTTTTGCGTTCAGCGGTCTATTATAGCAGTTTTCCACACTTCCATCACCGCATCCACTTCTAACATGGTATCAGATTGCAGGATCGTTGTTCCTACTACTGTTTTACATTGTTTCAGGTCTGACTTTTGACTTTTCATCTGCTGTTTTGACTTGTTCTTGCCGCAGCAACTGATTTACAGCCTAGACGACCTTCATCAACTAATTTTCAGCTTGTTCTTTTGCTATTTTCTCAGCATTTTGCAGACTACCATTTGCGTTTACAGATTTCCAAGGCTATTTCAAGACTTGAGACCTGTTATTGACCCTTCTAAATCTGCATTTTGGGGACAGCAGGCTGATGTGACCTGTTTTCTTGCAAGTCAACTGCATTTAATGCAGCTACTGTCTGTGTTTTGCTCTTTGCTTCTATGCAAGGCTGGGCAACACATTTCAAGCTATTTTTTTGGCTATGTTTGGTCTGTATTTTCCTTTTTGATACACTGCTCAGCTTTAGAGCGGGTTCATGTGCATCCAATTGTCACGTTCTCATCACTACACTCCGGTTATTGTCGATCTTTCCTCTATGTGCTTTCTTTACTACTATGAACTCATGCAATCCTTGTGAGTCTATCTTTTTGGCATACTTTTCTCGATGAAGATCCCTTGCCTCTCCTCATCTTCTCTGTATCCCCCTCCTTACAGCTCCTCTAGCATCTCCTCCTGATGGTCAGCATGCAAACATCATTTACTCGTCTACCAATGTTATGTTGGAGAATTGCTATGTTCAGCTTCACTTTTCTATGTGGATGCTATCTCTTGGTGATTCAAATGTTCCAGGTTCAGAGAGGGGCGCCATACAACGGAAGAAAAGTCTTCGTGCTATTATTGTGGAAAGAAGGGATGCCTCCGGAAGAACTACAAGACATTAGCAGCTTTACAAAAGGAGCAGGTGAGGATGGTGATGATGTCAGAAGTGGTGCAGCAATGGAAACATAAACACAAGCTGTAATAAACTGCTAAAGCACAAGACAAAAGAGAAAGGGAAAGAAAGAACACAATACAAATGAGAACTCAGATGTATGCTCGGGAAATGAAATCCATATATCAGACACAAGATTGTTGCATACAATAGTGAGTCACTCGCTGCGTGGGCACTGACACCGGCTCTTCTCTCCACAAGAACTCCAGGTGGTGAACTGACCAATTGAGGAGGAGGAGCCCAGAATAAATAGGCACAAATAATGCCATAAAATATGTCAGGTCAGCCAGTATTTAATGCTGGTCAGCCAGCAATAAATTCCCAATATGACCATAAAATGACACAATAAAAAATGCCTAAATAACTTGTTGGAAATAAAGGGCCATCGTGCCTTTTATATGTGCACGGGTGTGAACACACCCTTAGCACATTTGTACTTTCATACATACATACATACATACATACATACATACATACATATATATATATATATATATGTCGTGGGGGGGTTTTTTTAGGAGGTCCGCCGGGGGGTGGGTGGTTCCATGTCGCGGGAGGGGGTTGTGTGCAGTGGGGTGTGTGTCCTCTGTCATTGCGGAGCGGGATTTCTGAGGAGGGAGGGTGTGCCATGTCGTGGGGGGGTGAGGTGACGTGCCGTGGGTTGAGCGGGGTTTTTGGAGGCGTGGTTGGGTGGCGTGGTGTGAATGGAGCGGGGGTTTTCGAGGTGGGGTGCGGGGGGGGCGTCGTGGGGGGGTGCGGTGGGGTGGGGGGGTGCGCCGCGTCGTGGGGGGGTGTGACGCGGGGTGAGGTGGGTCCAACGGGGCTTTCGAAGGCGTGGTGGGGTGGAGTGGATGGAGCGGGGTTTTTCCTGTAATAAACTGCTAAAGCACAAGACAAAAGAGAAAGGGAAAGAAAGAACACAATACAAATGAGAACTCAGATGTATGCTCGGGAAATGGAATCCATATATCAGCCACAATATTGTTGCATACAACAGTGAGTCACTCGCTGCGTGGGCACTGACACCGGCTCTTCTCTCCACACGAACTCCAGGTGGTGAACTGACCAACTGAGGAGGAGGAGCCCAGAATAAATAGGCACAAATAATGCCATAAAATATGTCCGGTCGGCCAGTATTTAATGCTGGTCAGCCAGCAATAAATTCCCAATATGACCATAAAATGACACAATAAAAAATGCCTAAATAACTTGTTGGAAATAAAGGGCCATCGTGCCTTTTATATGTGCATGGGTGTGAACACACCCTTAGCACATTTGTACTTTCATACATACATACATACATACATACATACATACATACATACATATATATATATATATATATATATAACCTAAAGGGGTACATTCATCATTGTACCCACTAACATTCGTGCATCTCTATCTCTGACTCTCACTTGCTCGCTACTCTTACTTACGTTTTGCTCTCTACCTAACATTTCCATCGCCGGACATTACATCGCCACTATGCATCACTCACTTCAAACTGGTATTAGAGCTGGTGGCTAAGGTGTTTGCGCTTCTCGGCATCCATGCATGTCAGCTCATCATTGTTCTTTCACGTTTCAGTCAGGCGACAGCTCACGCAGTCACGTGGTTGCAGGCGCAAGTCAAAACGTCATTTCCTGGTCAAATGCAATCACATGGTTGCAGGCACAGGTTAAAAACATCATTTCTGGTCAGACGCGGGTCACACGAGCAGGTGACAATGAACGGGGCACATTCGTCATTCTTCCTTTGCAAAATTTTTAATTTTTTCAAAGGTTCCTTGCAAGCAAGCCCTTTGCTCACTAACGGGCGTTCATGCATGTAAGCACAATTCAAAATTTTGGACAGATGTGTGCCAAAAATTTGGGGATTTGTCCAGATTTGATGCGAGCAAGACACAATAGTGATATTTGTCTCAGAAATTGCAAGAATTTGTGACATTTTGCCTCCGACATTTGAGGCTTTTCATGTACATGCAAGAATTGGGCTGAAGTTTACCCAATTTCTCAACATTGATGCACATTGGACCTCCGTGCAATTTGGGACTTTTGCTATTTGGGCAAAATTTGTGCGCCATTTGGTCATTTTATGTACATGCGGGGTTAATTCCATGCAATTTGGACACCTAGCACTTGGAAACATTTGGGGGTTTTGCTGAAATGCTCTATTTTGGCGAAATTGGGCCATTCAATGCATGTTAGAGACAGTGCAGATGTATGGTTGATGCTTTGAGCACAAAAATTTCGGGCTTTTGACCGTGCATGTCAAATTTTGTGCCCGTGGGTGCATGTACAACAAAAACTGCAGCTAAATTTTGGGACTCCTCATGTAATGTGATGCATTTGTCCTTGGAACAGCTGTAATCAGTTGTGGAGTGTTGTAGCATAAGGTTTAGTGCTTCTGAAAATTTATTTACAGACCTGAAATTTCTGCTTTTACGTGGTCATTTATTGCTGATTGGTACTTGTTTGTACCTTGGTCACTTGTGTGACAGTTTGGGCCTGCATTTGCTGAATTTTTTGGTCACATTTGGAATAAAAATCATGGCTGGCAACAGTGACAGCAGTCATCTCATGCACATTAAGAAGCTTGAAGGAGCACATAACTTTGCAGTCTGGCAAAAACAATGCTATAATATCCTGTTGCAAAAGAAGCAGGCAAAGCTGATTAAGACAAAAGGGGCAAAGCTTGCAAATATGAAACAGGAAGACTAGGATGAGTTAAATGAGCTTTGCATGCTCAACCATCGAGCTATCGATTTCTGATATCTTGCTGTTAAACATTGAAGGTTTGGATTCTACCTATGCTATTAGGACTCGATTGGAAGAACCGTATGCACAGAAGAGTGCCGCAAGCAAAGTTTATTGGCTGAAAAAGCTTATGGATTTGATATGAAAGAGGGTACAGCAATGTCTACTCACTTGAGTGAGTTTAACTCCATTTTCAGCCAGCTGGTTGCCTTGAAGTTCATGATTGATGAAGAATTTAAGGCTATGTTCTTGCTTTGCACTCTACCAGAGAGTTGGAATACATTCAAGACTGCTATGAGCAATTCTAATGCAATCCTTTTGTATGCTGATGTAGAGAGTGTTTTGCTCATGGAAGAAATGAATTAGCAAAACAAAGCATCCTATAAGTCTTCCAGTGCAGATGATGACTCGTCGGAGGAGTCCACATCCCGCTTCGTCTTCTGCGCCTTTTGCTTCCTGGAAGCCGCTAACTCTTTGCAATCCTTCCATAAATGGCCCTTCTTGCCACTCTGGTAACACTAGACCTTCGACTTCTTCATCTTCGAACCCCTCTTTGAAGCTGCAAGAGCCTCATCTGAACCTCATAATGTGACGGAAGCCTCCCCTATAGTCGGAAAGTAGCCTCATGCTCAAGTAGCATCGATGACATATGAAGAAAACCGACAGGAGTGGTAGATGTCTCCACCTGTAAAACATTCGCCACTCCATTAAACTCCCAAGGAAGCTTATAGAGTACCGTACCAACAAGATGTGCCTCGGATAGGACAGACTGCATAGTGGGAAGCTAGTCCTTAAGTTGGGTAACTCAAAGTAGGAATGATTGGATCATTTCCTTGGGAACCCAAACTTCAATCATTGAAGCTAGCCATAGAGAGTAACGGCCCTCATGGTGGAAGGAGCCTCGTACATCAACTGCAACTTTAACCATACATCTAAAGCTATCCTACAGGAGGTGACCGCTCGTAGGACTTCTTTGGAAATACACCGAAGTAAGGCCGAATAAGCACGGGCATCATCCAAATCCCATGTAAGCACGGCCTCCTCATGGTTGTCTTCATCAAAATCAGATGGAACAAGAGAAGGCTGTTGAGGACGTGCCATAGCTCCACCAACCATGTACCATATCCGCTTCTAGATAAACTAGGACTTCATCACCGCACTCCACTGTCATTAGTGGATGTGCATAAAGGAGCCATCTGTAGAGGATTTAGAAAAGAAGCTTTCCACCAATTCAAACGTCGACGACACTAATTGAACCTCTCACACTTTCCGCCTATGCATCTCTTGATTCTTGCAAGGCACCCTCTAGTTTAGCTTCGCTATTCCATTGCACATTTCTACTCTTACTTACCTACATCTTTAGCATTTTGATAGTGGAATCATCTTCACATTGTCAGGAGGACGTGAAATTTTGAGATGCTTTAATCTTGCTAGTAACATTTGATCAAATGTGCAAGGTTGTTTAGCACATGTGATGCACATGGCAGTTATTTAATGGGGACAGGCCAAGGACCCCGAGGATGTAGTGGGTGTTAAAGGCAAAAGTTGTGTTAAGTTATGCCAACTGGGTTTTAGTGGTTAGTTGGTGCTAGGTTGGATCCTAGGACAATTGTTTGGCCATTAAGTGTCAGCGATGATACTAGGAACTAACATTAATTAATTAATTAATGCTAGTCTAAGGGTCAACAGAGATTGGGAACCACTCCAAGTTGCAAATGGCCTAGCCAATTTCATTACAGATGGGCATATTTAGTTTTGGGCAGGGTCAAAAGGGCTAAAATTAATTTTCAGAATTAATTAATTCTGAAAATTTAATTTAATGGCTGAAAATGCATTAGAAAGGCTGCCACTTGGCAAAACTTTCCCATGCAACTAGGGAGAAGGCTATTGGAGGTTGGTCGAAGCTGAATTGCAGTCGTTCGAAGCTTGGTAGAGGGAGAGGAGGTGATCAGATTTGGCTCTGAGGGACGACAGCTGATTGCGTGCCATGCCAGGACAGGGGGCAACAAGGTTTCTCTTCCACCTCAAGAGAGGTGGCGGTAGAAGAGGAGGGCTCGGCAGCTAAGCTTAGCTGCTATTTTACCCCCCTTTTGAAGCTGTTGGTGCCATCAGATTTGTCATCAGAGCTACGAATCAAAAGATACATTTCAGCTGATTTTCTCTCTTTCTACAGCATTCACTCATCTCCTCCAATCTATGCTCAGGCATTCTCAACAATTCTCACCCATTGGTAGCAGAGTACAATCAAATTTGGTGGACAACAGAGAGTTCAGTGTTGTAAACCCTAAATTACAGCAGTAATTTGGGTTTAGCAGCCACCTTGGGACCCGTGCCATCAGTCAAAGGCATTGTATACTGAAATCAGCACCGGAAATTCGTGGAATTGTGAGGATTTCAGATGCTAGCCCATCTATTGTGAATTTGGGGCAACATTTGACCAGTTGGGGTTCCATTAGAGCAAGTCTTGGGTGAAAATCAAGGGGCAAATTGTCCAAATGCTTTGCTGATTATTGGAATAGAAAGGGGCTTTTGAATCAGCCAAGGAGATCGTGAAATCTCAACTTGTAATTTATCCATCAGTATTTGAAATTAAAGAAATACCGAAAGGGGTGCCAGTTTTAGGTCCAACACGATGTCCACTGTCCAAGTTTATGAAGGTAAAGTGAGCATTTCAGTTTATGTTCATTTGCTGATTGCTGTAATTAAGTGCTTAGTCAGGTTAAACCACCCTATCCAAGAAGGAAGGCTGGTTTCATGGTTCCATTGCCAGGATAATCACTCGATCTCTTGATTTGGTGAGCCCGAGGCACCTGATTGCAAGCCAAAGCTTTGTGCTAGTCCTGATTTTTGTGCTCAGCTGAGAAATTACAGCAACATGTCTTCATACAGTGAGATGAAATCAAGCAGTGATGATGCCTCTCAGTATGGACATTCTCATGGGAATGAAGAAAATGAAATGCCTAATCTTGGAAAAGGCTCTCATGATGGACAACAAGCTGAAAATGTTGTTGTTGGGCAAGATGCAGGGCCTTCGAGCTGTCATGAGGTAGATGACCAGCAAAGTAAAGAGGAATTTGATGACCACTTCAAGAATCGGATGAGGACAGCAGCAAATCTCTTTGCTAAATTGGCAAAGGATCCTTAGTTCACCCAATTTTTGAATGCTCCGAAGAAGGACAACAAGGGCAAGAAAAAGAAGTCAACTTTTACACCTTTGGGACAACAAGGTGCATCAAAGATAGTGCCAAATCCTTCACTTGAAGCTCCTAAAGAGGCCAATGAAGCTAAACAGTTGGTATCTATGGGTCAAGAAATGCAAATGCAAGGCCATTATGGAAGTGCCAATCCAATGGATTTTGGACAACCGGGCATGCATGCTATGATGGGGCAGCCAGGATACTTTGGTGATAGTACGATTTTTCGTGCAGTGGTTGGCCAAGGGCCGCATACGGGAATGCATGGCACAAATCCCTATGGTATGCAGCAGCCAATGCATGGTGTGCAAGGCCCATTGTTTTTGGATATGGCTGGAAATGTGCAAAACCCTATGTATAGTACCACTGGCTTGATGCCTGGGGCACAAAGTGGAATGTTTGACAATGCATCTACACCCTCGAATGCTTATGGGGCTCAAGGAATGACTGTTGGTCATCCAAATGCTTCATTTGGGCTTGGTCATGATGTAAATACAGCAAATGCACCCTTTTTGCAGCAGCCAGTATATGATAACTTGACTCCCAAAGGGGAAGCAAAAGACTATGATGAGGGTGGAAAAGCAGTGAAGTTTGAGTCCTTCAGTGGTGCACAAGATAGGCTAAAAGCTTTGACCTTCATTCAACAGTATGATGCATCCTATTCAGGGGGAAACTTCAACGAATCCTCTAAGATTCAAAAGACAGTCACTTTCTTGAAGGGGAATGCATTGCAGTGGTGGTCCACGCTGTTGATGCAAGGTAGAGCACCGTCAACATGGGTACAATTCAAGCAAATGTTTGCATCGAATTGGTTGACTAGTACCTTTGAGGTGGACATCATGACAGCTTGGAACAAGCTTGATGCAAAAAAATGCAAGAATTTAGAGTAATACAATAAGAAGTTTTGGGATGCATTGCTACCCGTCACTTCTTATCGTGCTGTACCCCTTCATGAGCAAGTGGAAAAATATGTATGTGGGCTGCCCAAAGGAATATGTATGTGGACTGCCCAAAGGAATCAGGGATTTTTGCATAAAATCCAGCGTGTCTAGCATGTCTTAGCTCATAGAGACTGCTGCTACAGCCGATGCTTTGCTGCATGGAAAGGATTCGAGCTTCCAAAAGAGTGGGGAGAAGCCGAATAAAAAGTTGTTTAAGACTGAGAAAAGGGGCATATCTGAAAACCAGCCTGAAAAGAGGCCAAAACAGCAAAGAAATGACTCGAAAACATTGGCACAACGTAGGAAATTGATGGCTGCAAATAAATGCTATATTTGTGAACAGGAGAGTCATATTACCAAGAACTGTCCCAATAAGCAGCAAGCTGCAAAATCAAAAAATCAGGGAGATCCTAAGGGTAAAAGGTCCAAAACATTAGTGGAATTAGTGGCCAATGTTAGTGATCAGCCCAATGGTGATGCTATTGAGTTGTGCAGAGCATGGGGCAAAATTAGGAATCAACATGCGTTGATCTTCTTTGATAATGGCGCACAAGCCAACTTCATCTCTACTGACATGGCAGCCCGTTTAGGCATCAAAGAGGATGAGATGGGAGCCATGGGAAAGTTGGAATGGCATGTAAGGGTCATGTAAAACCTGTCACACCACTCATTGGAAAGCTTCGATTGCACATACAGGGATATGTGAACAGTGAAGAGTTTTACATTGCTTCACTTGAGGGTTGTGATGTGTTGCTTGGTATGCCATGGTGCCACCGTATACATGCAGTAATTGATTCATATGCAAAAGAGATCACTATTCAACATAAGGGAAAGACACTCACACTTGATGTAACGTTGAAAGGGGAATCTGTCCCTGTTGTATCTGCAACTGCTATTTCTAAAGTAATGAAAATTCATCTTTCAACGTATTTAGTTTTTGCTAAGGATAAGGATAATAGTGAGAATGTTGGGAATATGTCTAAATTAGAGAAGGATCGCATGTCATTTCTAAAAATGTATGCTGAATGCTTCTCTCGGTCACTTCCAAGGCAGCTACCACCTGAAAGACCCAAAGATCATGGCATAGACCTTATCCTTGGAAGTAGCCCTCCTAATAAACCACCCTATAGAATCAGTGCAGCTCAACAGGAGGAGATTATGAGTCAGGTAAATGAGCTGTTAGAAAAAGGGTTGATTCAGCCCAGCTCATCTCCTTTCTGTTCTCCAGTGCTTTTGGTGCAAATAAATGATGGTTCATGGCGTATGTGCATTGACTATCGTGCTCTAAACAAGATCACGATAAAGAACCACTTTCCGATTCCTCGGAATGATGATGTTATGCATAGATTGCAAGGGGCAGCAATATTCAACCATATAGATTTAAAAAGTGGGTATCATCACATATGCATTAGACCGGAGGATGTGCCTAAGACAGCTTTCAGGACATCTTTTGAGTTATATGAATTTCTTGTCATGCCTTTTGGACTTACGAATGCTCCTGCTACTTTTAATCGGATGATGGATTGCATCTTTCGGCCACATAGAGCATTTGTGGGTACTTTCTTTGATGACATGATTGTCTATTCAAAGAATGAGACGGAGTATAGAAAGCACTTGGACATTGTTTTCAATGAGCTACGTAAGTATAGGCTGGTTATCAATGACAAGAAGAGTGAATTCTTTTTGCATAAAATCCACTTCTTGGGACATATTGTATCGGCTGATGGTATTCGTATGGACCCTGCTAAGGTTGAAGCAATACGTTCATGGCCAGCTTTGAAGAATGTTCATAAGATCCGCAGCTTCTTGGGTTTAAACAGGTTTATGAGAAAGAGCTCTTGATTGTAATTCATGCAATATCTACGTGGAAACATTATTTGTTGGGGGCTGATTTTACAGTGCAGACAGACCATCAGACTTTGAGGTACTTTCTGACGCAAACAAAGTTGTCAAAGAAGTATATGAGATGGGTACCTTTTCTCTCTATGTTTCATTTTCAGATTGTACACATTGATAGTAAAAAGAATGTTGTGGCTGATGCACTGTCACATAAGCCACAAATTTCAGCCGTCACTATGGTTTATCACACTGAGTTGGATGCCATGAAAGAGCAATATGCTGCTGATTCAGACTTTGCTAATGTTTATGATCAACTTTGCAATGGCCAAAGGCATGAGCATTTTATGCTAAGAGATGGATTTCTGATGATGCATGGACGGCTGTGTCACAAAGCAGTTAAGGCCTAGAGTGATCATTGAAAGTCATACTCCTCCGTATGCATGACACAGAGGTATTGATGCCACAGTCAAGGCAGTGGAGCATTTCTTTTATTGGCCACCTTTGAGGCATGATGTAGAGCAGTATGTTAGGGCATGCATTATATGTCAGAAGGTAAAGCATGATAGGTAAAAGATGCCGGGCTTGTTGCAACCCTTGCGTATTCCAGATAGGCCTTGGCAGAGCATTGCTATGGACTATCTTTGAGCTTCCTAGGACACCTATAGGAAATGATGGGATATGGACTATTATCTGCAGGTTCTGCAAACAAGCCCATTTCATTCCGGTGAGGAAAAAGATAAAGGCTGATCATATGGCACAATTATTTATGCAACACATTTTCAAGTATCATGGTATGCCTGAGTTGATCATCAATGATCGAGACCCTCGACACCAGTCTATTCTAGAAGGGGTTGTTTGAGAATATGGGTACCACGCTGAAAATCTCATCATCCTTCCATCCACAGACAGATGGTCGGTCTGAGGAAGCAAATTCCACAGTGTTGGATCTTTTGAGGTGCTATGTTTCAGACCACAAGAGACAGTGGAAGTAATATTTGCCATTGGTTGAGTTTGCATACAACAATACGGTGCATAGTTCCACTGGCAAGGCTCCATTTGAGGTGGTTGAGGGTGGCAAGAAGGTTCCACCTATTTTGCACACTAAGGATAAGATCTTTGAGGCTAATCGCTTTGTGGAAAGCTTGGATGCAGCCTATGCAAAGATAAAGTATGCACTTCAGAGATCACAGAACAATCAAAAGCGGGCAGCCGATCGCCATAGACGTGCTTTGAAGTTTGCAGAGGGCAATTATGTATTGCTGCGTTTCGAAAAGGCAAGGCTGATAAAGATGAAGAGAAGAGAGAGGTTGTATCCGAAGTTAAGCATGAGATACTATGGGCCCTTTCAAGTATTGGAAAAGGTCAGCGATGTTGCATATCGGCTGAAATTACCTCCACATTGGTGGATACACAATACCTTTCATGTCAATTTGTTGAGACCCTTTTGTGGTGATGTGCCAGAAGATGTATCTGCTGAAATTCAGCCAGAGGTTGAGGAACTAGATGAGATCTTGGTACCCAAGCAGGCAAAGTTTCCAGAAGATATTTGGTGAAGTTTCAAAACTATTCACCAATGGATGCAAAATGGATGGAAGAGGATGACTTGGCAGACCATCCTCAGTTGTTGCAACTTTATCTCGATGCCTTTCAGTTAGAGCCGACTTTGGATCGGGCTTACTCAGGTTCAACAAAGCGGGGTCCGGAGCATTGCCTGATGCTCAAGGGGGAGGTAGCACTTCCACTCCACCGGTTTTGGACAGCTCTCGTATGTAGTGGATCTCGGATGTATTCAGCATACATTCAAGGTATTGTGCTAACAGTATGTCTGCCATGAGGTCACTACTCGGTGTACTAGTCACTGTGAGATACATGTATATGTGTATAGTTGTTACCACGGCTCTAAGACTATACTTATGCATGAGTTTTTGGATGAGTTTGGCATGAGTTTTTGCCTCAGTTTTGAGATCAATTTTTTATTAGTTTCAGCTCAGTTTTTTATCAGTTTGAGAACCATTTATGATCACTTTGGGATCAGTTTTGCATCAATTTCTGATCAGTTTCTTTACCATCAGCTTGTGATCAGTTTTGAGTCACATTTGCATCCATTTGTTATCAGTTCTCATATCAGTCCATGATCAGTTTATGATCAAGTCATGCTCAGTTTTTAATGGTTTACAGCTGATTCCATGGACAGCCACATGTAAACGAATGTCATTAACAGTTTCAACCATGGTTTATGCTAAGAATATGCTTTACTGTGGTTTTGAAGTCAGAACGGTTGAGAAACATGAGTTATCGATGCATCCAATGGTTTCTAGCAACAGTTTTGGACTATTTTTCACTTTTCTATTATGTTTTACTGGCTGGAAATTTTCAATACGTTTTGCGCATATGCAATGGTTCGACAACAGTGGCCAATGCTGTGATGACTGTCATACCAAATTGAAATTCCAGTGCAATATACTTTTGCTTTGGCCCAATGCAGTGCAATCGAGGACGATTGCAAGGTTTTCAAGGGGGAGGTCTGTCACGGGGACGTGAAATTTTGAGATGCTTTAATCTTGAAAGTAACATTTGATTAAGTTATTAATCAAATGTGCAAGGTTGTTTAGCACATGTGATGCACATGGCAGTTATTTCATTGGAAACGGGCCAAGGACCCCGAGGATGTAGTGGGTGTTAAAGGCAAAAGTTGTGTTAAGTTATGCCAACTGGGTTTTTATGGTCAGTTGGTGCCAGGTTAGACCCTAGGACAATTGTTTGGCCATTAAGTGTCAGTGGTGACACTACGGACTAGCATTAATTAATGCTAGTCTAAGGGTCAACAGAGGTTGGGAACCACTCCAAGTTGCAAATGGCCTAACCAATTTCATTATAGATGGGCATGTTTAGTTTTGGGCAAGGTCAAAAGGGCTGAAATTAATTTTCAGAATTAATTAATTTTGAAAAATTAATTTAATGGCTGAAAATGCATTAGGACCGCTGCCACTTAGCAAAACTTTCCCATGCAACTAGGGAGAAGGCTGTTGGAGGGTGGTGGAAGCTGAATTGCAGCCGTTCGGAGCTTGGTAGAGGGAGAGGAGGTGATCAGATTTGGCTCTGAGGGACGACGATTGATCGCGCGCCGCAACAGCACAGGGGGCAGCAGGATTTCTCTTCCGCCTCAAGAGAGGCGGCGGTAGAAGAGAAGGGTTTACCAGTTGAGCTTGTGTTTTACCCCCCTTTTGAAGCTGTTGGTGCCATCAGATTTGTCATCAGAGCTACGAATCAAAAGATACATTTCAGCTGATTTTCTCTCTTTCTACAGTATTCACTCATCTCCTCCAGTCTATGCTCAAGCATTCTCAGCAATTCTCTGCCATTGGTAGCAGAGCACAGCCAAATTTGGTGGACAACAGAGAGTTTACTGCTGTAAACCCTAAATTACAGTAGTAATTAGGGTTTAGTAGCCACATTGGGACCCATGCCATTAGTCAAAGGCATTGTACATTGAAATCAGCACCGGAATTTCGTGAAATTGTGAGGATTTCAGATGCTAGCCCATCTATTGTGAATTTGGGGCAGCATTTGACTAGTTGGGGTTCCATTAGAGCAAGTCCTGTGTGAAAATCAAGGGGTAATTTGCCCGAATGCTTTGTTGATTATTGAAACAGCAAGGGGCTTTTGAATCAGCCAAGGAGATCGTGAAATCTCGGCTTGTTATTTATCCATCAGCATTTGAAATTAAAGAAATACCGAAATGGGCGCCAATTTTGGGGCCAATAGGGTGTCCACTGTCCAAGTTTATGAAGGTAAAGTGAGCATTTCAGTTTATATTCATTTGTTGATTGTTGTAATTAAGTGCTTAATCAGGTTAAACCACCCTATCCAAGAAGGAAGGCTGGTTTCACACACCTTACACATTGCACTTGCAAGCACTTTTCATTGAAGTTGACATATGCATGCTTTATGGTCGATTGTGGAATTTTTGCTTCTAACTTGTCTTTTGCAAATTGACACTAACCCTTATAGGACCTACTAGTTGATTGAAGCAAAGACTTGGATTCTTCAGCTCTTCTTGGTTACTCTTCTTGGATGCATCCTTGGAAGCCATTCATTTCACAGGTTTTTCAGCTCAACATACATTTCACTCTTCTTCCTTCTCCTTTCACCATCCGACAATGAGAGGGAGTGGTCTTCTACTCTTGGTGTTTATACGATTTCAATTACTTCAAAGACATTATTATCATTATTGGTCCTTATGTCTATAAATTCTCATTCCTCCATTCTTGTATTGGATCACATCCACTTGGAGAGCGGGAGACTAGGGATCCTTCTGGTCACTAGATGCGCGCCATTGACCTGTGTGGTTTGTACGGTACATCCCATCTATTGTGTTAGGGATTTTGTTGTTTGTTTACTCATAACTTTAGTTATTGTCTTCTACATTGCATGATTTCATCATATTTGTACTAGGGCACTTGGGCAAGTGAATAATTTTCCCATGAGGGGCACTATCCAAGTGGCACTTACTGCATGGGCATTCTTTAGCATGTAGCATAACTATGCATCGCATTGTGCAATGATGTAGTGGAAACACCACCCTCCTCCTTCCCATAATACTTCATCGCCCTTTCCCTCATCATCAACATCCTCGAGTGGTTGGATAAGCTTATACTATTTATTATTCATATCATTAGGATGATTATGATTGTAAAAGGTGATTTCGCAAGTGAACAATTTCCATGCGAGAGCACTAGCCCAATGGCACTATTGCATAGCATTTTGCATAAGCATGATGATCTATGAAACCAGCCTTCCTTCTTGGAATGGGTGGTGATAACCCGATTTAAGAATTAATTACAGCAATAAATAAATGCACATAAAATGAAATACACACTTTACCATAACATTCTTGGACAATAGACTCCCTCTTGGCCCCAAAACTAGCGCCCCTTGCGGTATTTCTTTAGCTTTCATTCAATTGGAAGGAATACAATTTGAGATTCTTCAATCTCCTCCTGCTAACCAATTGCTCCTACTGTCATAAATGACTAGCAAGCCTTTTGGGTCATTTGCCCCTTCATTCACCCAAGACTTCTTCTCCAATTTGACCCTTCGCTGGCCAAATGTTGCCCCAAATCAATTTGGGATGGGCTGGCTCTTGAAATTCCTTGATAATCTTCAATTATCAGCTGCTAATTTCAGTCCCTTGAGCCTTCAATCTCTGGCACGGATCCCAAGGTGGCTGCTAAACCCTAATTTCTGCTGTAAATTAGGGTTTACTGCAGAAATTACAAATCAACCCACCAAAAATGGCTGAGATCTCCTCCGAATGGCTAAGAATTGCTGAGAATGGCAGAGCATAGGCTGAAGGAGATGAGAGAATGCTGTAGAGAGAGAAAATTCTGAGATTTGTCGCGAAGAACTGATCAAAATCAGCTGCTGCCCTACTGTACCAACCCCAAACGGATGCACCAACAACAATAGGAGCATCAGAGAATCTGATCTTCAGGAGAAAGTGCATCAGCAACAATTGTCAGCTTCCCAAGGTCAAGAATATGCAATCTCCATCACCAAAATGGTCTCCAATGGCTGGGATAGGCTGAAGGAGATGAGAGAATGCTGTAGAGAGAGAAAATTCTGAGATTTGTCGCGAAGAACTGATCAAAATCAGCTGCTGCCCTACTGTACCAACCCCAAACGGATGCACCAACAACAATAGGAGCATCAGAGAATCTGATCTTCAGGAGAAAGTGCATCAGCAACAATTGTCAGCTTCCCAAGGTCAAGAATATGCAATCTCCATCACCAAAATGGTCTCCAATGGCTGGGAATTGGCCCCAAAAGCTGGTAGCAACAGTCCAACACCTCTTTCCAACAACTCCAAAATGAAAAAAACGAGATTTTCCTCTTCGTTCAGCGCTATTTAGCCTTTCCCCCACTTGCATGGAAAAGTTTTGCCAAGTGGCAGTTTTCTTAATCCATTTTTAGCAATTTCCAACCATTTGATTAATTTTCAGAATTAATTAATTCTTGAAATTAATTCAGCCATTAATCTATGCCCAGAAAATTGACCTTGCCCATCCAAAAATTAATTGGCTAGGCCATTTGCAACCCAAAGCGGTCCCATGCATTAATTGACCCTTGGACAAGTATTAATCCATTAATAAATGCCTAGTCCCTAGTGTCACCACTAACACTTAATGGCCAATTAATGGTCCTAGGGGCAAACTGACACCAAAATTCACCTAGAATCTAACAAGTGTAACTTGTTACAACTTTTGCCTTTGACATCTATCGTTTTCACAGGGTCCTTTGGCCTTCAACTGTAAAAAAGTAGCTTGCACCTCACATGTGCAACACGTGTATCTTTTAATTGCACATTTGATTAATCCTTTAATCAAATGTCAATTAAACATAAGCAAAGCATCAAATTTTCACGTCCTCAAAACAGACCACCCCCTTGAAATCCTTGCAATCGTCCTCGATTGCACTGCAATGTGTCAAAGCAAATAATATTGCACTGGAATTTTCACAAGGCATCATAGTCAACACAACATTGGCCACTATTGGCTAACTATCTCATATGCCCACCATTTGCTGAAAATTTCCAGCCAACATAAACATAGCATAAAGCTCAACAATAGTCCAGAATTATTGCCAGAAACTCATCGGATGCATCCCAAACTCTTGTTTCTCAATAGTATTGACTACACAACCATAGTAAAGCATAAACCGAGCTGAAACCATGGCTGAATTGTCAATGGCATTCAGTACACATGCTGCTGTCCATAGAACCAGCTGAATACCACTGAAACTAAAGATCATACACTGAAAACCAGCACTCAGTAATCAGTCTCTCATGATCAAAACCTGATCACCCAATAGCTTATGGAAGCTTTACCTTTGACCTTTTCTCTTTATGTGCCAAAATCTGCTCAGATAACAATATCTTATTCAGCTCCTCTACATTGGACCGAATTTCAGCATATACATCCTTAGGCACATCGCCATAAAAAGGCCTCAACAAGCTCACAAGAAAGGCATAGTGTATACACTAGTGTAGAGGCAATTTCCATGATAGCCAGCATTAAACGGAGCATTTGCATGACCAGCACTTATTCCTTGAGCCCCAAAAGCACGATGGGGTACCGATGCTTGCCATATGCGTCATTTTGCACACGAGGCAACATACCGATACTGCCATACATCGGATTACGCACTCCATGAGCCATACCCGAGTGCATTGGGTTATGCAAGCCATGCATCGGTTGCTGAAAATTATACAAAGGTGTGCCATACGTTCCCACATTCAGTCGCTCACCCACCATAGAATGAAAAATTGTGCTACCACCAAGGTGCTTGGTTGCCCCAAATTCTCATGCAAACCTTGCTGTCCTAAAACCATAGGATTAGCATTTCCATCATGAACTTGCATTTGCATTCCTTGCCCAACTCGCACCAACTGCTTTTCGCCATGAGCATCTTTAGGAGCATCTTGAGAAGGCTTTGGTTTGTTCTTCGGTGCATCTTGCTGTCCCGAAGTTCTAGAAGAGGATTTTCTCTTCTTACCCTTGTTGTCCTTCGTAGGAGTGTTCAAAAACCGAGTAAACTAAGGATCTTTTGCCAATTCAATAAAGATATTGGCTGCTGCCCTCATTTGATTCTTGAATGCATCATCAAATTCCATTTCCCCTTTGTTGATCATCATCCTTTTCCGCATTGAGGGTCCAACATCTTGGGCTTCAGCCACATTTTCAGCATGTTGACCATGATTTGTGCCTTGTCCAAGATCAGGCATTGCATTTCCGTCTTTCCCATGTGAATGTGCATCATGAGAGGTATCATTACTGCTTGATTGCATCCCATTGTATGAAGACATCTTGCTGTAATTTCTCAGCTGAGCACAAAAATCAGCACTAGCACAAACCTTTAACTTGCAATCAGGTGCCTCAGGCCCACCAAATCAAGAGATTTGATGTATCCCAGCAAATGGAACCTTGAAACCAGCCTTCCTTCTTGGAATGGGTGGTGATAACCTGATTTAAGAATTAATTACAGCAATAAATAAATGCACATAAAATGAAATACACACTTTACCATAACATTCTTGGACAGTAGACTCCCTCTTGGCCCCTAAATTGGCACCCCTTGCGGTATTTCTTTAGCTTTCATTCAATTGGAAGGAGTACGATTTGAGATTCTTCAATCTCCTCCTGCTAACCAATTGCTCTTGTTGTCATAAATGACCAACAAGCCTTTTGGGTCATTTGCCCCTTCATTCACCCAAGACTACTTCTCCAATTTGACCCTTCGCTGGCCAAATGTTGCCCCAAATCAATTTGGGATGGGCTGGCTCTTGAAATTCCTTGATAATCTTCAATTATCAGCTCCTAATTTCAATCCCATGAGCCTTCAATCTCTGGCACGGATCCCAAGGTGGCTGCTAAACCCTAATTTCTGCTGTAAATTAGGGTTTACTACAGAAATTACAAATCAGCCCACTAAAAATGGCTGAGATCTCCTCCAAATGGCTAAGAATTGTTGAGAATGGCAGAGCTTAGGCTGAAGGAGATGAGAGAATGCTGTAGGGAGAGAAAATTCTGAAATTTGTTGCAAAGAACTGATCAAAATCAGCTGCTGCCCTGCTGTACCAGCCCCAAACAGATGCACCAACAACAATAGGAGCATCAGAGACTCTGATCTTCAAGAGAAAGTGCATCAGCAGCAATTGTCAGCTTCCCAAGGTCAAGAATATGCAATCTCCATCACCAAAATGGTCTCCAATGGCTGGGAATTGGCCCCAAAAGCTAGTAGCAACAGTCCAACACCTCTTTCTAACTCCTCCAAAATGAAAAAACGAGATTTTCCTCTCCTTTCAGCGCTATTTAGCCTTTCCCCCACTTGCATGGAAAAGTTTCGCCAAGTGGCAACTTTCTTAATCCATTTTCAGCAATTTCCAACCATTAATCTATGCCCAAAACATTGACCTTGCCCATCCAAAAATTAATTGGCTAGGCCATTTGCAACCCAAAGCAGTCCCATGCATTAATTGACCCTTGGACAAGCATAAATCCATTAATAAATGCCTAGTCCCTAGTGTCACCACTAACACTTAATGGCCAATTAATGGTCCTAGGGGCAAACTGACACCAAATTCACCTAGAATCTAACAAGTGTAACTTGTTACAACTTTTGCCTTTGACACCCATCTTTTTCACAAGGTCCTTCGGCCTTCAACTGTAAAAAAGTAGCTTGCACCTCACATGTGCAACACGTGCATCTTTTAATTGCACATTTGATTAATTCTTTAATCAAATGTCAATTAAACATAAGCAAAGCATCAAATTTTCACGTCCTCAAGACAAACCACCCCCTTGAAATCCTTGCAATCGTCCTCGATTGCACTGCAATGTGTCAAAGCAAACAATATTGCACTGGAATTTTCACAAGGCATCATAGTCAACACAACATTGGCCACTGCTGGCTAACTATCTCATATGCCCACCATTTGCTGAAAATTTCCAGCCAGCATAGACATAGCATAAAGCTCAACAATAGTCCAGAACTATTGCCAAAAACTCATCGGATGCATCCCAAACTCTTGTTTCTCAATAGTGTTGACTACACAACCATAGTAAAGCATAAACTGAGCCGAAACCATGGCTGAATTATCAATGGCATTCAGTACACATGCTGCTGTCCATAGAACCAGCTAAATACCATTGAAACTAAAGATCATACATTGAAAACCAGCACTCGGTAATCAGTCTCTCATAATCATAACCTGATGCAAATGTAGAGTTTCAAAGTTGCAGTGAAAACCATACCCATTTGCATACATACTACAGTGACTAGTACACTGAATAGTGACCTCATGGCAGACATACTGTTAGCACAGTACCTTGGATGCATGCTGAATACATCCGAGATCCACTATACACGAGAGCAATCCATTCCTGGAGGAGTGAAAGTGCTACCTCCCCCTTGAGTATCAGGTGATACTCTGGACCCTTGCCCTGCTAAACCTGAAAGAGCACGATCCAAAGTCGGCTCTAAGTGAAAGGCATCAAGGTAAAGCTGCAACAACTGAGGACGGTCTGCCAAGTCATCCTCTTCCATTCATTTAGCATCCATTGGTGAACAGTTCTGAAACTTCACCCAATAATCAAATGTCAATTAAACATAAGCAAAGCATCAAATTTTCACATCCTCGAGAAAATCTACATTGCCCCTTGCATAGCCCTATACATTGACATTTCTTGTTGTAAATATTTTGTGAATACTTATCCCTTTTTGGTCTTCTAGGGTGGTCGACTCTGAATCCACCACATTCACAGTAGCTCAAATGGCAATCTCCCTTGCTTGCTTAGCTTAGCTTATCCATATACTCCCTATAGCTTTTTCGTGCACATCTTTCTCATCATTGACACCCAATGGTGGTTGGGATAGCCTGTTTGTTTTGTGAAGGTCTAAACTTTGACCATCCCTTTATTCTCCCCAAGGGGCATAGATTACTCAATAGGATGAAAATTAATTGAAATCCTAACCTAAAGCTGAATCAATTCAAAAACAATCAAAAAAGCCCTTTTATTTTATTTGAGCTTTTTCAAGCAAAGTCCATTATGGTTTCATCGGCCTTTCCAAGCCTTGGTAAGCCATTGGATAGCCGACATACATCCTTTGTCCGATGCCCTAGCCTCTCTGGGGTAATCACTTGGGATCTCTTGGTAAGATAACCATCACCCCTAGTCTTGGTAGTGTGAGAGTGCGCTGCGGAAGAGGGAATATGAACACGGAGGGAGAGAGAGAGAGAGAAAGCAGAAAATAGGGAAGAGAAATCTGCACTGACTAAAATGAATGCTGAATACAAACGGGAAGGCGGAAGGAGACTGATCAGTCCCTGCATGCAGCCCGCAGCGTCAGTGAGGGCACCAGATCAAGCTGATGATGATGGCAGCACCACCACGGGGAAGGAGGAGTGTCGGAATCTGCAAGAAGACAAATGATCAAGTGGGGAGGGGGACTGCCTATAAATAGGCAAAAGGACAAACCCTAAAAATGCCCTAAAATGGGCGCAAATCCTAAAAATGCCCTAAAATGAGCGCCCCACATCAATGACCAAAAAAATGGCCGGGCAGCCCAGTGGCTGCCCACTAAAAGAGGCCAAAAAGAAATACACATCCTAAGACAGCCAGTCGAGAGTGACTAGCCTCCCCCATCATAACACATGACAGACATGTCAGAGCTCCTAATGTCCTCGTCTGACTCAGATTGAGGCTCACAGGTATGAGATAACAAGGCATGACAAACATGACTGCTAACACCCCCTCTCAGATCCTGGATGTGGCTAAAGGCTGAAGAAGAAATAGATCCTGGGGTGGCAAGAGAAATGCCAATGTCGATGAAGTCCGTCGATGTAGACTGCCGCTAAAGGAGCTCCTCACGATCCTGGGAACCCCCCTCTAAAATACTAGGGGCCAGGGAATCCACAGCCGCATCACCGAGATCGTCCCCCACTAAAAGGGATGGGAGGTACGAGGGAACCACCGGAGGAGAAGGTGGGGGATGGGAAGGAACCTGTGGAATAGAAGGTGCACAAGCAGGAATGGGTGTAGCTAGACTGCCTCGGAGGACCCTGCATCAAAAAAGGGGAATGGAGCCTGTAAAGCCCGCTCTCCTGCCAACCTGTAGATAAGACAGCTCCTGTAAAAGAATCCTCAATAACAACGGCGTGCTCGGTGAAGATCACTCGTGTGCCAAGCCTCGTAAGGCCATAAACTGAGAGGAGGGGAAGGCCCAAATCCGGAATATGTAGGGCCTATGAAAAGGAGCTCGAAGGTCGGTCGGTAAACAAAGGCAATGTGCCAACACCACTAATAGGCACCGAGAAAATGTCACCAACAGTGACTGAACCCTCTGATGGACGGAGATCCTCTAACAAATCACCTCAGGGAATCATATGACTCGAAGCACCACTGTCCACTAACCAAGGCTGCGCAAAAGACACTGCAACCACGGAAGAAGGATCCTCCTCCAAAGCATGGATATGAAGGAACACTGACTCATGGGTAACAGCTGGTGTAGAGGTAGAAGAAGGCTCCGATGTAGATCCACCCTTCGCTCCCGGACGAAGGTGAGGGTACTTCTTCCAGCATTTCTCCTCGGGATGTGTCCCTTTCCCACAATGTGGGCACTTCGGTCTCTCTGAATCTGAGTCAGAGCCTGAAGAATTATCCTTCTTCTTCTGTCCTCCCGAACCTGCAACAAAGGCTCTAGTGGAGTCGAATCCACTAGCACTGACCTCTCTGAGTCGCTCGTCATGCTCCAAGATAAGCGGGGATAGTTCCTCTCATAGAAGCTAGGCACAGGTCCTCAAAGTAAGAAGGTTGGTGTAGAAGACATCAAACCGAGGCGATGGCAGCTGAGTCAAGAGAATCATAGCCATGTCTTCAGAATATATCGTCCGACCGAGGGATACAAGCTCATCCCTCATATCCTGTAATCTGTTGATGTGGTCCATCATGGAAGGACTATCATCAATAGCCAGCATTCGCAACTTCTTTTTGAGAGATATCCGGTGGGCAAACGTCTTCTGTTGATAGAGAGACGCGAGCTTTCTCCACACGTCTGCTGCAGTCTTCAACCTGTGAACATGAACAAGGACAGAATCCTGCAAACTCAGAAAGAGGAAAGATCGGGCTCTAGAATTGAGCCGATCCCATAAGGCTGCGCGATCCATAGATGTCCCATCTGCGGGATTCACCTTAGGCCGGGGAATAGGAATAGAAACAAGCTCCCAAAGATCGAAGGAGTCCAAGATACACTCCACCTTGCAGGACCATAGAGAAAAGTTGGAGCCATCCAACCGGTCTTCTTTGGGCAGCTGAGGAAGTACGGGTACCTATACAGGGGGTACCAAAGGCTGCATCTTCGGCCCACTGGAAGGGGCTCGCCGAGATACATGAATAGAAGGGGGACGGGAAAGAGGAATACACTCCGGACGACGGTCATCGTGATAGAAATCACGCCTCTGTTCAGACGAGTGTCAAGACAAAAGCTTGTCATCTGAGTCATCAAAGCCCGTAAATTGATGAGAAGACATCTTCCAATTTGCAAACCACCAAACACCAAAGAAAACTTTGCCGATGCCAAATAATGACCAGCAGTATGGTCATCAATCACCAAAACACAGGTGGGGGAGGCCTACAGACACCTGGAGCTGCAAAACGCAAGGTTGTCTGATGAATAGTACCAAGACAGAAGCCGCCAGTACCAAAACGCAGCCTGGGAGTAGGTCGCCAGCAGGAGAAGAGCAGCCTAGAGATGGAACAACAGCCAGATCAGCAAAGCGCAGCCTAGAGGAGTGTCACCCAGCTGTAGGAGTGGCCACCCTGATGAAAACGATCCCAGAAAGTGGTTGTTGATGACGTGGCAGCCACTAGAGAGGGCGCCTGCAGCAAACACAAGGATTGTGACCTCTTGGAAGGGCCGCCTTGGCTGTTGGGGATGAGGCCAACAGCAAACGCAAAGATTTGGGTGATCTCCCGCGTAAATCTCAGCTCCGTGTACTCTCCTTCGGCTCTGATACCATGTGAGAGTGTGCTGCGGAAGAGGGAATACGAACACAGAGGGAGAGAGAGAGAGAAAGCAGAAAATAGGGAAGAGAAATCTGCACTGACTGAAATGAATGCTGAATACAAACGGAAAGGTGAAAGGAGACTGATCAGTCCCTACACGCAACCCACAGCGTCATGAGGGCACCAGATCAGGCTGATGATGATGGCAACATCACCACGGGGGGAAAAGGAGTATCGGAATCTGCAAGAAGACAAGTGAACAAGTGGGGAGGGGGGCTGCCTATAAATAGGCAAAAGAACAAACCCTAAAAATGCCCTAAAATGGGCGCCCCACATCAGTGACCAAAAAAATGGCCGGGCAGCCAGTGGCTGCCCACTAAAAGAGGCCAAAAAGAAATACACATCCTAAGACAGCCAGTCGACCTATGGTTTATGCTTAAAATATGCTTTACTTTGGTTCTGAAGTCAAAACAGTTGAGAAACATGAGTTATGGATGTATCCAATGGATTTCTAGCAACAATTCTGGATTGTTTTTCAGATTTATGTCATGTTTATGCTGGCTGAAAATTTTCAGCAAGGTTTGGGGCATGTGACATGGTTAGACAACAATGACCAATGTTGTGACTATGATGCCTTATGGAAATTCCAATGCAATATGCTTTTTCTTTTGCACAATGCAGTGCAATCAAGGACGACTGTAGGGATTTCAAGGGGGAGGTCTATCACGGGGATGTGGCATTTTAAGATGTTCTAATCTTGCCAATAACATTTGATTAAGATAATAATCAAATGCGCAAGATCATAGTTTTCATCAGACGCGTCTCATTCACCATGCAAACATCTGAAATACGTATGGAAACAGGACTATGAAATCCTGTTTCATACTTGACATACTTTTTTTCAAAAAAAGGGGCTGGAAAAGGCTAATAAGATTACAATTTCGCCAAAAAGGTTGTGGCCTTGCAAAAAGCATACAAATACTTAACGATTTTCACCAAGATCATGTCTTGTTGCTGTCACCTGCCTTCTCCCTGCCCTAAAACTAAAAACCTGCTCATGGACTGCTCAACAGGTCAATTTAGCTTTCAGCCCTGATATTATCTGCCCCATAGTTGAATAGTAAGCTTTTTCTTACTGTTTTTTCCCTCTCTCATCTTTTACATGTGTTGTTTTTGTCGGTCTAAAATTTCAGACTGCATCTCTCTCTCTCTCTCTCTCTCTCTCTCTCTCTCTCTCTCTCATGTGTCTTGACTCTCAAGTCTGAGTGGCTAATTACTGTTGCAGATTTCTTAGACTAAAGTCTGAAATTTTTATGAATTTCAAACATTAACACCCATTTGACTCTCAAATTCAGCCAGTGAACACTCAAATTCTTGAGAAACTCTCTTTTCTCCTTTAATTGCACAGCTGAAATTAACATTTTAGCAATGGCTAAAATAGTTGAAAATTTTTAGCATGATGATACGGAAGATGAGGAGAAGGATGGCAATGATGAGGATGAGGACATTCAGGAGGAGGATAAGGAGGGTGCATCTTGTCCATGATCAATATTTCTACTCTTCTTCGCATATAGTTTGCTCAGCCTTCTACTGTAGCTTAGACTCTAGAGTCTAAACTCTATTGTTATGCAACCCTTTGACTTTATGGGCAATTTGTTTTGACCTTGATTTCTTTCACTTGTCGGACCTTGCCATGATTAAAGCCATCAAAGCTTTTAGGTTCTTTGTGGAATTTGTTCCTTTCACCATCAGAACAGACTTAAAGCATATACCAGGCTACTTAACTAAAAAAACACCAAATGAAATAGGGAACAAAAGACTTCCTCGGTGGTCATTATTCTTTGATACTCTGGATGTCACTTTCGAGCATGTACCGGGAATCCAAAATACTGTAGCAGATTTACTTTCCCGAAAACCACCCTGATAAAACTACCAGACATGTTGTACAATATTCTTTTTCACTTTTGCAAAATCCATTTGTTTGTTCCCGCCTAAAGGCTTCAATGTAACTTTATTAGATTCTCTCCGCTCCACTTCTTAGCGGGAAAAAGTTTCTGCCCATCTCAATTTGCCTATATAAGGCTCTCATTTGTAACTCTTAATACAACATAAGAAATACAAATCCAGAGAGCAAGTTCCAAGCAACACCAAGTCTTCTCAGTTTTCGCCTTGACACTTTATCTCCATCTTTGCATCAGTACTTACTGGCTCTACCCTGCATCTCTCGTTTATACACATCGCTCGTTTATACTGTTTTATCATCTATTAGTACTACTTCCGCTGTGTACTCTAGTGAGTTTTTATCAGAGCCGAGTTTCATTCCTTTACTTGAGTGAAGTGAGGTAGTAAGTGACATTACGAGACATAGCTCATTGTGAGGCATTGAGGCTTTGGGTTGCTGTATTGCTGTTTCGAGCACTTCCGTCCTCCTACGAAGGACGTCGAGTAAACCCTTTTCAATGGCTTCCAAGCAAGTTGGGAATGCGTTTTCTTCTGCCTTCAAGCATCTCTCAGAGCGGTACAAGTCACTTGGTAACTCTACAATCATTGTTGATGAAGCCCAACCAAGTTCAAAGTGGATCCTGCCAGAGATTGGTGCATCTCAAATCTATGGAGAAAATGGAATCTTCAAGTTTAAGGCATCTACCATGTTTATAGAAGACCAAGGTATTTTAACTGTTGGGGACTCTCTTTCAGAAGATCAGCATGTTAATTTGTTATCTTTAGTTTATCCCAAAATTCAAAAACAACAAAATAAAAAAGAATACCCTTACCTACATCTAGGCTATATTGCTATAGGTATTATTCCTTTGTTTCGCAAAGGATTAAATGCATCCTGTATGGCAGCAGTCTTAGATACTCGCCACTTAGAATTACAAGATATAATAGTAGGAGCTGCAGTTTCACCTCTGTCAAATGGCCCAATATTTTTTGAGCTCAGACCTAATTATGTTATAGCAGTTGATGATCCTTACCTCTCAAACCTTCTAATGTTACATATTAGAACCTTAGGATTGCAAATGAAAGCATCCTCTGCACATCTAGCCATCCAGTACAGAATGGTACTTCGTTGTATGTCTCTAGCTATACCAAGGGTAATTAAAGGGGTTAATTCTTCAACAGATAAAGGACAGACCATCATTATGAAATCTGATGAAGTCACCCAAAGGTTCTTGCCTGACTGTGTCAACTGGTCAGAAATGGAACTACCTATAGAATGGCATCTTGATATTAGTTCTATTAGGAAAAAGGAATTACTTCCTCCAAAGATCATTAAAGTTCAGAATATAAAAGGAAAAACATTATTACTCCCACAAAAATAGTTGCTACCAAATCCTTCAGAACATTCAAAGGCCGTTGTACAACCACAACTGAAGGTTTCTCCCTCACAAAGAACAAACCTTCTCAAGTTCCATACACAGCCTTGCTCTCATGATCAAGTGATACATGGAGTTTGTCAGCATTGCAAAAAGCTTATTGAAAAAGCTTCTTCCTCTGTTCTCAATGTCATCCAGACCTTTGAATATGGAGAAAATAATTATAAAGCTGCCTCTTATCTATGTCCTCAAAATGGTCACTCTTGGACACCAGAACTACAGGCAGCCAATTGGACACATTTGGCTCTTTCAGGACTCATAAAAAAGATGGATTCTCTTCAGTAGATTGCAGACCAATTACTTGTCTTATGCCAACAGACACAAAAAAACACTATTGTAAAGCAAGCTACCAATGTTTCTTCAGCAATAGTAGTACATACACCAAGTATGGCAACAGACTGGTCTACCTTTTCTAACAAGAGGCTCCATAAAGGATGGACATCACACTTTTCCTCACCACCCACTGGTGCATTGAATATGCATATCTCCAGCAAAGGCAAAGAAAAAGAGATTATACCCACAGGTGAAGGTACTTCTACTGCCACTAAAAGCCCTAAAACACCTATACTTGATGAAGATGATTTGCTATGCTATGAAAATCTACAAGAAACAGATTATCCTGAAGACATCTTGCAGCAAATCCAAGACATCTACTGTCAACCTATAGGTTCGTGGACTACAACAGAACCCCCACTGCTCCAGAAGACAATACAACCAGGCTCTACAACATTAGAACTGTCAGAATACTTGGAATTTATGTTCCCTGATTGGTCAGACTCTGACTACAAATTAGCTTTTGATGATATTGATCTTGATCTAAAAAAGATTAGAAGAGTAAGAGAAGAAAATCTAGTTCTTGAAAACATGCCCCTGTGCATCAACCCTGAGCAACAAGATGACGAAGATCTTACCAAAAATGTCCATAACAGACTTAACTTCAGATACATAGGTGAGAGTATTCAACAGGCTCCACCAGATCTACCCTCTATAGAAACACCTGCATGGTATGCTCGGGATCAAGCTTATTTTGAAGAAAGAATAGCCTACACCCTCACATCTTCAGATGAAGATGGTGGTAGTGTGATTGAGGAGGAATTCACACCCATTAATCCTCACAGGTCCAAATCCCCCACTAGCATTCTCCGAGCACAGATGAATACACATCATTCTGTTATTCAAACTGCTTCATTGAATGCAACTACTTCTAAACCATCCCATAACAATTTCTATAAGAAGATTGGCGTTCAAGAGAAAGTTGATTCCTTTCCTATTTGGTTCATTGATGGAAAAACACCAAAAGAGATTAAACTACTCATCTACATGATGTATGCATATGCAGAACAAAAGATAGTTAATAAACCACAAACCAGCAGAATTGATATATTAAATGCTATCACACATGGATTTGCCGGTGGAATCAAGCATTGGTGGACATCTATACATCCCCAAGTAAAAGCCGCCATTGCACAAGACCCAGACCTGTACAGATATTTTTTGAATTACAACTAGGAGAATTAGTAGGCAATAAACTTGATGATGTTCTAGAAACTCGTTAAGCATTCTTCAAGTCCAAGCTTTGCGACCCCCGCATGTATAAAGAATACTTGATCTATATGCGAGATCTTTTATATGAAGGCTTAGGAGCTCATGATAACACCATGAAGGAACACCTTGTTTGTTCTTTCCCAGAACCCATTCCATTTTACTGCAAACAGAAAATGAAGACAGAAAATAGAGATTTTACAGATAGTGTGGGACAAATTATTCAGACCATAGAACAAACAGTCAAAGAAGTGTGTCACCACCAGAAGATGACTCAACTAAACCAAAGGTTTTCCCAATCCATTTGCAAGCAGGCACATAAATTTGACATGGATTTCGGATGTGACAAATGTAGCTGTGATAATGTATCAAGGTACAGACATCGACACCACAGACATGGCCATCCCTCCAGGTACCATAGAACTTATTCTCATGCTAAATCCTTTTTCAATAAACAAGATGATACAATACCTAGGCACCCAAGGCATTCAAGGTACTCAAGGCATCCAAGAAAGTCATACAAACACCCAAAAGGAAAGCCACGGTACAGCCAGGAGCATATGGATGAATCAAAGAAAAAGGAACTAAAATGTTTCATTTGTGGAAGTCCGTCTCATCTGGCTAACAAATGTCCAAAGAAGAAAGAACAAGCAAATGCAGCCAAAGTCAATATGATGCAATTTCACATTAACTATGACAGTTGTTACTCATATGACAACTACCCGGACACTGAATACTCCCATGAAAGTGAGTATGACAGTGATTCTGTTATTACTGAGAAAAGACTCTTCCAATTCTTGGCACACAGCTGAGGAAAACGAGGCAGAAGAAGAAGAAGGAGACACTGTTTCTGATGCAACAGAAGTCTCGGATCAGGATACAATCATGTCCTATAATTTTCATCCAATAAATGCTCACAAGTCTTATTTCCCAGGAGATAGGAAACAAAAATCCATCGCTTTAGCTTTTAGTTCCTTCCCCAAAGACTTGAAAGGAAAACAAAAGAAGTATGATTTCTCTGAATCATCAAATACTGACACATCCTCTTCCAAAACCAAAAAGACTGAGGATAAAATAAGAAAATAATTTTTCTCTAACCCTTATGATTTGCCTAAACCAGGTACTTTGGTCCCAGAAACGAAGAATCAAGCAAACATGTTCATACCACATAAACTGGAAAGTCTACATCAACCAAGAACTGCATCCCAGTTGTTACAATCCTTGACACCAACAACCATTGCTACTCGACATACAGGAGAAGAAATGCTAAATGCATTTTCTCAAATGCAACAAGAAGTCAAGTCATTATGCAAGGTTTACCGAAGAATTCTTTCTAATCAGAAAGACCTAGCAAAAGGAACAACTAGCATCTTAAAGGAATTACAAGAATTACCTTCTACTTCTCAAGGAAGACCTACTCCTACATCTCTAGTAAACCAGATCAGATTACATAAGGCACACACATTCAAGGTCAATGCCCTAGATACTGGTGAACCCATTCCTATGGTATGTGTTTAACTCAAGAACATGCCACAATTCTCTTTGAATGTTGATGCTTTACTTGACACAGGATCTAGTCTTACCATTGCCCCCTTTGAGCTCTTCCCCAAAAAATGTATAAAGGTTACCACACCTATTATAGTAGAGCTCTCCAATAATAAGAAGATTACACTTATCCATGTTACACAGGCATATCTTCACTTTGATAAAATCGAAGTGCCCATTGAAATTCAGCTCATGAGGCAAATGAGGTATGATCTTTTGATTGGCACAGATATCCTACACCATCTTGTTTCATACACCTTCTGATCTACTAAATTTGGCATCACCTATAAACATCGAACAGCAGAACTCCCTCTACTCCCTCGGATTGGTAGAATAATCTACTCAATCACAGAAACCACTGGACATGGCAAAACAGTTGCCAAAGAATTCTGGATAAAACATGAGATGAAGAAGCATGAAGATCAAATCACACATATGAAGAACAGACTTCAACAATTCATGCATGAGGACCCCATGATGTACAAAGAAAAAAGACAAAAATATGCTATTTTGCTACCTATCCAGCCAAATGCTATACCTACAAAAGCTATGCATCAAGGTATGAAAGAAGAGGATTTAATGCTCTGCAAAGAAGAGATACAATCTCTACTAGAAAAAGGGTTGATAGAACCGACAACTTCCCATTGGGCTTGTCAGGCATTCTATGTCAACAAGCATTCAGAGCAGAAACGAGGCAAGAAGAGAATGGTTATCAATTATAAACCTCTGAACAAGTATCTCATAGGCCATGGTCATCCTATTCCTCTGAAGGACCTACTGCTAAAAAGAATCAAAAAGGCTAATGTTTTTAGCAAGTTTCTTCCTTTTTTAGAGGCAATTGCCAAAAGCCAAATTTAAGATCAAACTTGCTAAAAACATTAGCCTTTTTTATTCCTTTTAGCAATAGGTCCTTCAGAGAAATAGGATGACCATGACCTATGAGATACTTGTTCAGAAGTTTATAATTGATAACCATTCTCTTCTTGTCTCGTTTCTACTCTGAATGCTTGTTGACATAGAATGCCTGACAAGCCCAAGGGGAAGTTATCGGTTCTATCAACCCTTTTTCTAGTAGGGATTGTATCTCTTCTTTGCAAAGCATTAAATCCTCTTCTTTCATACCTTGATGCACAGCTTTTGTAGGTATAGCATTTGGCTGGACAGGTAGCAAAATAGCATATTTTTGTCTTTTTTCTTTGTACATCATGGGGTCCTCATGCATGAACTGTTGAAGTCTGTTCTTCATATGTGTGATTTGATCTTCATGCTTCTTCATCTCCTGTTTTATCCAGAATTCTCTGACAACTGTTTTGCCATGTCCAGTGATTTCTGTGATTGAGTAGATTGTTCTACCAATCCGAGGGAGTAGAGGGAGTTCTGCTGTTCGGTGTTTATAGGTGATGCCAAATTTAGTAGACCACAAGGTGTATGGAACAAGATGCTGTAAGATATCCGTACCAATCAAAAGATCATACCTCATTTGTCTCATGAGCTGAATTTCAATGGGCACTTTGATTTTATTAAAGTGAAGATATGCATATGTAACATGGATAAGTGTAATCTTCTTATTATTGTAGAGCTTTACTATAATAGGTGTGGTAACCTTTATACATTTTTTGGGGAAGAGCTCAAAGGGGACAATGGTAAGACTAGATCCTGTGTCAAGTAAAGCATCAACATTCAAAGAAAATTGTGGCATGTTCTTGAGTTGAACACATACCATAGGAATGGGTCCACCAGTATCTAGGGCATTGACCTTGAATGTGCATGCCTTATGTAATCTGATCTGGTTCACTGGAGATGTAGGAGCAAGCCTTCCTTGAGAAGTAGAAGGTAATTCTTAAAATTCATTTAAGATGCCAGTTGTTCCTTCTGCTAGGTCTTTCTGATTAGAAAGAATTCTTCGGTAAACCTTGCATAATGACTTGACTTCTTGTTGCATTTGAGAAAATACATTTAGCATTTCTTCTCCTGTATGCCGAGTAGCAATGGTTGTTGGTATCAAGGATTGTAACAACTGGAATGCAGTTCTTGGTTGATGTAGACTTTCTAGTTTATGTGGTATGAACATGTGATTCTTCGTTTCTGGGGCCAAAGTACCTGGCTTAGACAAATCATAAGGGTTAGAGAAAAATTCTATTCTTATTTTATCCATAGCATTTTTTGTTTTGGAAGAGGATGTGTCAGTATCTGAAGTATCTAATGATTCAGAGGAATCATACTTCTTTTGTTTTATTAGCCCGTGGCACAACTCCAATTACTTGTGGTGTTCTGTAACACACATTTTATGACTTTGGAAATTGATTTGCAGACCTGAAATTTGTGCAATTACTGGTTTTTCCATTGCTAATTGGTAGTTGCTTTGTACCTTGGTCATTTGTGTAACAATTGGGCTCGCATTTATTGACTTTTGAGTCACTTTTGAGCTGTAAATCATGGCTAGCAACAATGATAGCAACAATCTTTTGCACATTAAGAAGCTTGAGGGTACACATAACTTTGCTATATGGCAGAAGCAATGCTCTAATGTCTTGGTGCAAAAGAAACAAGTCAAGCCCATAAAGAAAAATGAGATAAAACCAACAATCATGGATCCAGATGAGTGGGATGAGTTAGATAAGCTTGCACGCTCTACCATAGAGCTTTCAATGTCAAACACTTTGCTCTTCAACATAGAGAAATTGAAATCAACTTATGATATGTAGCAAAGACTTGAGAAATTATATGGTCAGAAAAGTGGAGCAAGCAAGGTTTATCGGTTAAAAATTTTTATGGACCTTCGTATGAAAAAAGGTATAGCCATGTATGTACATTTGAATGAATTTAACTCTATTTTCAACCAACTGATTGCGTTGGAGTTCCACATTGATAAGGAGTTCAAGGCAACATTTTTGCTATACACTTTGCCTAAAAGTTAGGACACTTTTAGAACAGCAATGAGTAACTCCAATGCCATGCTGTTATATTCAAATGTGGAGAGCTCTTCCCTCATGAAAGAGCTAAATAGGCAAAAATATTTCAGCAAACAAGTCTTCCAATGCACTACACACTAGAGGCAAATCCCAATAGAAGGGTAATTCTGAAAACAAACCACGCAACAAGTCTCGTGGAAAAAAACGTAAAGTACCATCATTGTGGCAAGAAAATACATCTCCAGCGGGATTGCTTTAAGTGGAAGAGAGAGAACGGCAAGGGCAAAAGCATTGTTGATAGCAAAGATGAGAAAAAGAACAACCAACATGCAAAGAAGAGTAGTGCAAACATAGAGGAAGTCAATGTAGTCAATCATAAGTGTGATAGTGTCAGTGATGTACTCTTTGCTTCTTGTTTTAGTACACAGTCATTGATTGCAGATTCTGATGATGACATGTACACTTGGATTCTTGATTCACGTGCTTAATTCCATGTAGCACCATACCTTTGTGAAGAAATACCTTGACACAGAAACACAAATAACACCGTACGACAAAGCACAGACTGATAGAAGAACACAGTTAGGGTTAGGATAACTAGAGGCAATGAATATAGAGAATGAATGAAGTGATATGACTATTGGATATACAATGCTCATGCAGCAAACACACTATGTAGTGAATGAATATTGTACCTCAAATTCCTATATCTCAAGGATCAGGATAGGGGTAATGAGCTAGAGAGTCGTACTCTGAACGGATCCTAAATCGCAGCAAGGCAACCTTTGGATGTCAAACACCAACAAACGCAGTCAAGGAAGGCTGGATCTGATGCAGACAAAAATGCATGAGAGAAAGACAATGCAAGTGAGAGAGAGAGAGAGAGAGAGAGAGAGAGACTAAAAACACTATCTACAAGAGAAAGAAGACAACAAACGTAGGCTGCAGAAGAGAGAAAGACTAAAAACGCTAGTTGCAAGACAAAAAAAACAGCAAATGCAGGCTATAGGAGAGAGAAATACTAAAAACGTAGGAAAAACCAACAGCTACAATTAGTATGCTGAAATCAGCTCCGAACAATGTGTGGTAGGTTGGCACTGGACTGTTGTAGACAACAATGGCCAACTTGGACCGCGATGTCCTCCATGTCCGGGGTGTGGGCAACAAGCTGAAATACCTAAAATCTACAAAAATGAGATTAAGACTGAATGGAAGGCAGCATATCTATTTAAAGAAAGCTTGGACCCTCCCCAGTGGGTTTGTGCTTATGGGATACAGATACTCTCTAGGAACATATTTCTTTTTAAATAAACAAGGTTTCTTCCTTAATTAATCATGTTTTGGGGCTGTTTAAGTGAAGGTAATGCATTTTCACCTAGACAACCTTGAGAGGCGTTCTGACTATAGTGGTAATAAGACATGGTGTTGTCCACTTAGGGGACAACTATACATGTGACATTCCAAGGATTGGCAGTGTGCAGTTGGCATTTCAACATGGTTCAATGCTCACTTTGCATGATGTGAGACATGTACCTCAGCTCAAGAAGAGCTTGATAAACACAAGGCAACTAGATGATGAAGGCTATCACACCACTTTTGGGGATAGCAAATGGAAGATATGTAAGGGATCTAGGATTGTTGCTAAAGGCTCTAGAGTAACACTCTATATCCATAACATGTATCTAGTGTGCATGATCATGTTGTCGCCATAATCGAGCAGCCATGTGTGTCTTTGTGGCATAGCCAATTGAAACACGTGAGCCAAACTGGAATGAAAGTGGTTTCTCATTTGGATTATTTGCCATGTTGAGATATGCTGATTTTGACCATTGTGATCATTGTATATTTGGTAAGCACGCTCAAACATCAGATAAAAAGTCTTTCATTCAAATTTTCACCCTTAGAGTTAGTACATTCAAATGTATGTGAGATGCCCCGGTTGTCTTTAAGGAAAAAGAAATATTTTATCACATTCATTGATGATGCCACATACAAGGTATGGGTTTATCCGATCCATCATAAAGACAAGGAATTAGATAAGTTTAAAAAATTCCTAGCACTTTCTGAAAATATAACTAGCACAAGATATTATAAGTGACTTGAAAGATGAGACAGAAAAACGATGAAACCAAAACGATGAAAACTTCTCTGAGCACGAGCCATTCTTCTCCTCCCAGCCACGCCTAGATAAGTGCTGGCACCCCTCTCCCATTTCATCTGCCAGCCGTCCACTTTTCTTGAGTCCTACTATTCTTGGACTCTCTTACTCTCTAGGCTCCCCTTAACCCCGTTCGGGCACCCAAGAGCCCGGATGGTCATTCTCGTGCATGTTTCCCTAGATTTACCTTAACGTTACATTAAATGTCACTTTTAATGTCACATTAATGTCACATTTCCTTCCCCTTAAGAATCGGTTTCGTCCTCGAAAACGATACTTGGAAGGTCTAACTGTAAATCGGGAAACCTTTTCTTTAAAGTACTTACTCGCTCCCATGTTGAGCTTTCTTCTGAACAATCTTTCCACTTAACCAAACATTCTTGATAAATAGTATTCCTTGTTCGTCTATTACGAACATTTAATATTTTTTCTGGTTCATGTGGATTAGATTGGTCATTGAATAGCTCCTCAATATCATCATTTAAGATTAGATTATCCAAATCACCCAGCTTCTTCCTTAATTTACTTACATGAAAAACTGGAAGTATTTTACTACCAACAGGTAGTTGGAGCTTGTAAGCCAATTCTCCCACCTTTTTAAGTATTATGAAAGGACCACAATACCTTGGCGAAAGCTTTGGACATTGTCCCTTTTTCATAGTTTTAGTTTGTTCAGACATCTTAAGATAGACCAATTCTCCTTCTTCAAAGGAGATGTCTCTTCGGTGAGGATCTGCATATGCTCTAGCTCGATTTTGAGCTTTTTTAATATTTTCTTGAGCAAATTTTAACATACTATTCATATCCTCCAAAAAGTCTTTAGCTGCCTGAACCTTTTCCTTATGCAGTCCTACTGCAAAAGGAGCTCTGGGCTGAAACCCATACATTAACATAAATGGACTATATCTAGTGGAAGAGTGCTTGGCACTGTTATATGCAAACTCTGCTATCGGTAAATACTCTTCCCAATTAGTTTGCCTTTTAGTTACATATGCCCTAAGCATATCTTCAAGAATTTGATTAACCCTTTCAGTTTGCCCATCTGTTTGTGGATGATCCGCCGTACTCATGCTAAGTTTAGTATCCAATTTCCTAAATACCGCACGCCAAAAATGGCTATCAAATTTTCTATCCCGATCAGAAACTATATTTACCAGAAGGCCATACAATCGGTATATGTTCTCTACGAACAATCTAGCCAATTCTGGTGTTTTAACATCAGTTGAAGTTGGAATGAACCTAGCCATTTTGGTTAACCTATCCACAATCACCCACACAAAGCCGTGCCCCCTCTGTGTTCTAGGTAAAGCAACAATAAAGTCCATGGAGATACTCTCCCATTTTCCCGAAGGAATTTCTAATGGATGGAGAAGTCCTCCCATTTTTAATCTTTCAGCTTTATTAACCTGGCATTTATTACATTTGACCACATAGTCAAGGACCTCCTTATTCATTCCAGGCCAATAGAACTGCCTTTTAATAAGACTATAAGTCTTATCAACTCCTGGATGTCCCGCACTAGGGGTATCATGACACTCAAAGAGTATCTGGCGCCTTATTTCTGTATCTTTCGGGACACATACCCTACCCTTGTAGAGTAAATAACCATTATCAATGGTAAAATTCTTCCACTTGAATCCAATTTGAGCAACCCCTGATGCTCCATTTCCTTGTTGAACATCCTCAGATATTCCTTCCTCAGTAGAAGCATTTTCATTTGGATCCCCATTTTTTATTGCTTCCCATATGTTGGAATATGCCGGATCAACCTGGCATTTCCCTTTTAAAGATTCAAGCAAGTTGGAAGTGAACTGAGTAAAACTCAATTCATTAATGATGGGCATTCTGCTGAGTGCATCAGCTACTATATTATACTTTCCTTTTCTATATCTTATCTCATAGTCGAGCTCTTGGAGGAGTTCGGCCCATCTAGCTTTACGCCCGTGTAAATCCGGTTGATCATTAAGCCACTTAATGCTTTCATGATCCGATAAAATTAGAAGTTTGGCACCATACAAATAGTGCCTCCATTTCTTCATTGCATGTACTATTGCATACAACTCCCTCTCAAACAGAATAATTATGTTTTGCACGATCTAATTTCTTGCCTTCAAAAGCAACTGGTCGACCTTCTTGTAATAAGACCGCGCCTATTGCCTTATCACTGGCATCAGCTTCAAACACAAATGGTTTATTGGGATCCACTATTAATAATACTGGAGCTGTAGCAATAGCTACCTTAAGTTTTTGAAAACTTTCATTTTGGTCTGTTTACCAATTAAAACTTTTCCCTTTCCCTTTAAGTTGGTATGTCATTGCAACAGCTATTTTGGCATAATCTCGAATGAATCTACGATAAAATCCAAATAAACCTAGGAAGATTTGCAGCTCTTCCAGGTTCCTTGGAGGTGGCCATTCAATAATTGCCCTTACTTTTTCTGGATCCATGTTGATTCCCTCTTTCGATATAATATGCCTCAAATATTTGACCTCTCGTGCAAAGAATTCACATTTAGTTTTCTTCGCATAAAGGGAATGTGTTCTTAACAGTTGGAATACTAATTGTAAGTGTTCCAAATGTTCTTCTCTTGATTTACTAAAGATCAAGATATCATCCAAAAAGACTACTACAAAATGTCCTAGATAGGGCCGTAAAACACTATTCATCAGCTTCATAGAAGTAGCTGGTGCATTAGTGAGGCCAAAAGGCATCACCAAAAAATCATAATGCCCGTATCTAGTACGAAATGCCGTCTTGGAAACATCTTGTGCCTTAATTCTTACTTGGTGATAGCCTGATCTTAAATCTATCTTTGTGAAGAATTTTGCCCCTTGTAATTGATCAAAAAGATCTTCCATTCTAGGCATAAGAAATTTATTCTTTACCGTTATTTTATTAAGTGCTCTATAGTCAACACAAAGTCGCATAGAACCATCTTTTTTCTTTACCAATAAAATTGGTGAAGCCCAAGGTGAATTACTGGGTTGAATAAACCCTTTATCCAGGTAATCCTTAATTTGTCTTTCAACTTCTTGATGATGTGTTTCACTTAACCTATACGGTGGTTTTGAAATAGGGTGTGTATCCTTATTTATATCAATTGGGTGATTTATATCACCCCTATCTGGTGGAAGGCCACTTGGTAAATCAGAAGGAAACACATCTTTAAAATCATCTAACAAACTACTCAATTCATTATTGACATTCAACTCACAAACATAAGAAAATTGTTGCTTTATACTACAGAAAGTAAAAGTATTCTGTACAGGAAAAGACCATAGCATATATACCTCACAAACTTCCTCCTTTATCAGCTTCTGAACTTCAGTAGAACACAGCAAAGGATTATCAGATACTTCATGTTCACCTTGAATAACAAAAGTCTTACCATCCCTTTCAAATTCCAGTGTATTATGGTGATAATTACGTTTTAAGGATGGTTCCAATCCCCATAGCCACTCCCTCCCTAGAGCAATATCAGCTCTTTCCATGTTCATTATTTGGAAATCAAGTTTATCTTTATATCCTTGAATCTCAATTTCCAAATTGGATACCATTGTATTTCATATTTTATTGTCCTGGCCTTGCATCATACGAACAACATATTGATGCCCACTCGTTTGTTGGGAAAGTTTCAATTTTTTGACAAGTGCATAATTTATAAAATTATGTGTGGCAGAGTCATCAATCATGACTCTAACCCTCTTTCCAGCTATCAATCCATATACTCTAAGTAAATCATGTGGCCCAAAAGTAGACTGCCACATAGAAGTTGACATACAACACTTATGTTGTACATCCATGTGCAAGACCTCTAAAGATTTATACTTTTCATGGCCCTTTAATTCTAAGGTCTGCACTACATGGATTTGTTTTTCTTTTCCCTTGCCCTTGTCCTTATCTTTTCCTTTGTCTTCCCCCTTTTTCTTTTGAGGGCAATTCCAAGCAGCATGGTTAGGGGATAGGCAATTGAAACACAACTTTTCTTTTTTGGCCTTATCAAAGTCATCAGGACTTAACTTTGGCCTCATATATGGTTTCTTTTCAAAAGGTTGTTTTTTACCCTTTAAAAATGGCATTTTCCTTTTAAATTTGCCCACAAATTTTGAGGTTTCCAATTCCTTAGACTTGGGCTCCGTATCAGTGAGACTAGTGAGTGTACCTGGACGCATACTATCTTCATGAATTAATGCAAATTTAATTGCCTCTTCTAGCATCTTAGGTAAACTCCGTTTTACTTCTTTTTTACAGGCTTTATCTAGTCCCCTAATGAATCCTCTTGTTTTTTGGAATTCATCTATTCCTTCCAGTTTGAGGATTATCTCACAATATTCCTCCAGATATGTCAGCAGGGGTCTTCCCTTTTGTCTGACATAATCCCAATCTTCCCAATTTCTTTCCATTTCATTTTCAAGAAGAAATTCTTTCAAAAAGACGGATTCAAATTGAGCCCAGGTTTCAGGTATTTTATTCGCCTCCTTTAAAGTTCGCCACTACTTATATGCTTTGGGCCCCAAAGTTAAACTAGCCTCCAGTGCTTGGAGATGTGGGGTATTTTTTAATTTATGTAAATCTTTCCATTTTTGGAGGAAATTAAAGATTGTGTCTTTATTCCTATCTTTTTCCTCCCCGTAAAATTGAGGTGGTTCAATATCCTTTAGAACTGGATTATCCCTCAATTTATGGTAAGGTTGGGGTTCCTTAGGATCACGCATAGTCACATCTAAATCTTTCAATGAAGATGGAACATCTGAGATTTCTATCTTATTTTTATCTCTTTCCAACAATAAAGTTAATTGAGATTTTATTTCAGTAAGTGTTTGAGTTAAAAATTCCATTTGAACCCCCTGAGTTTGCACACGAGCAGTAAGATCATCGAATTGCTCTCGCGTAGCAAAAAATTCTTCCCATTGTTCTTCTTGTATTTCTGGTTCATGGGGATCTACCATAGGTTGGTCCCCAGAACTAGAGCTTTCCATTACCCTTTCTTTCTCTTTTTCTGCCATTAATACACCGGAATTGGAAATCAAAGATAAGAAATTTGCATACAAAGTAAAGTACTTCCCTGATTTTAATGGCAGGCCGTGGTTGCTGGTTTGGAAAGAAACCCGAAGAGTAAGGAACAAATTTTATCTTCCCAGACTAGAGCAGTGAAGCAGTCATGCTGGAAATTCAATTTCCTGACTTCAGTCGTGTATGACATTTTTCTGTCCCTCTCACAGCAGTCGTGACAACAGTCGTGTCATGTCCATCTCACAGCAATCGTGACAACAATTGTGTCACATTTCCTCACGACCCCATGCCTAGTCATTTCGTCTGAACGTTCCTTCTGCCCGTAACGTGTCACTTTTTACGTGACGTGGCACGTCTCATTTTTTTTTTCTTCACGGCCCGTCACGCTTTCACGGCGTCTCTTTTCGGCCAGTACTCATTAATGACGGGTGACACGCGACCTTGCGAAGGACTGACGACCTGGCGGACGACTGACGACCTGGCAAATGACTGAGGACCTGGCGAACGACAGATCTGGCCGTTGAACCATAGGCTCTGATACCAATGAAAGATGAGACAAAAAAACGATGAAACCAAAACGATGAAAACTTCTCTGAGCACGAGCCATTCTTCTCCTCCCAGCCACGCCTAGATAAGTGCTAGCACCCCTCTCCCGTTTCCTCTGCCAGCCGTCCACTTTTCTTGAGTCCTACTATTCTTGGACTCTCTTACTCTCTAGGCTCCCCTTAACCCCGTTCGGGCGCCCAAGAGCCCGGACGGTCATTCTCGTGCATGTTCCCCTAGATTTACCTTAACGTTACATTAAATGTCACTTTTAATGTCACATTAATGTCACATGACTTCACTCTGACAATGATGGGGAATATGTGTCCAAAGCCTTTCAGGCCTTTTGTGACAGCAAATGGATAAAGAGGGAGCTCATTGCCCCTTATAATCCACCCCAAAACGGTATTACAAAGCATATGAATAGGACTATTAAGAAGAAGGCCCATACCATGCTATCTCATGTTGCATTACCTCATGGATTTTGGTCACTACACACATCTTTGTGGGAAAGAATCCCTCAAGAAGTGTAATCGGGCAAGCCACCTTTGTATGCACACTTGAGAGTATTTGGTTACAAGGCATTTATGCACATACGCAAGGAGCAACGTAGCAAATTGGAGCCAAAGTCCTGTAAATGCATTTCCCTAGGATATACTGACAAGGGTGAAATGGGATATGAATTATGGAATCTCGAGAAACAAAAAATTGTACAGAGTAATGATGATATCTTCCGAGAAGATCGCATGCATAAACAACTCGAAAAGACTGAGGAAGTCAGAAGGGTTGTGTTCCAAGAAGAAATACCTATAGAACAACAAAGAGTGCCCGTTATACAGCAGCAAATACCTACTGTAAATGACCCTATAAATGCACAAAATAATGTTGATATTGATCAACAAGTAGTTGACAATGATATACCACAGTTTCAATAAGAAAATGTGCCATTAAAACAGTCGGAATAGGTAGGACAACATGCTAAACCATTTAAACAACGAGTTGTTAATGTAGATTTGCACGCTAAACGGCCAACAAACACTAATCATTGGGTCTGTACATTGACGAAAAATACCAACAGCCAGATAGGTTTGTTTCTAGTGCAAATTATATTGTTGATTATATCATATTGATAGATTGTAGTGAACAGTCATGCTTCAAAGAAGTAATGGATAAAAAGGACAACAAGAAATGGCATAAAATTATGCTGTCAGAGATGGAATCTCTAAATAAGAATGTTACTTGGAATTTGGTCCATTTGCCCAAAGGACAAAAAGTCCTACCATGCAAATGGGTTTACAAGATGAAGGTCACTCCTGGTTCTTCGCAAAAGTACAAAGCACAACTTGTTGCAAAAGGATATAAGCAAGAACATAGAATTGACTTTGATGAGATCCTTTCTCCTATAGTCAAGATGGCTACTTTGCGAACCATATTGGACTCGATTGCATGTGAGGATATGGATCTCATACAGTTGGATATCAAGACTACTTTCTAAAATGGTGATCTACATGTGGACATATATATGCAACAACCAAAAGGTTTTATAGCCAAGGGGCAAGAAAAGATAGTATGTAAACTCAACAAAAGCTTGTATGGGCTGAAACAGACACCGCATGAATGGTATCATAAGTTTGATACATTCATGCAATTTAAAGGATTTAAAGAAAGTCAAGTGGATCACTCCTTATATTCTAAGAAAGCGAAAAATTATAGCCTTATTAAGCTAGTTTTATATGTAGATGACATGTTGATTGGTGGTAGGGATGTTTATGCTTTAGACACATTGAAGCAAAACCTACACAATAGTTTTGACATGAAGGATCTTGGTGAGGCAAATCACATTCTTGGCATGTGTATACTCAAGGACAGATCTCAAGGTCTTCTTTACTTGTCATAGCAAAAATATATATCCAAGATTTTGCAATGTTTCAATATGGAAGGGGGAAAAGCAATTGGTGTACCATTGCCTCCATATGTAAAGCTCAATATAGAAGACAGCCCTACATCTGATAATGAAAAGGTTGAAATGGCCAAGATTCCGCATGCTTCGACTATGGGTAGCTTGATGTATGCTATGGTTGCTACACATCCTGACATAGCATTTGCAATGGGAGTGGTCAGTAAGTACATGGCACATCCTAGTAGAAGGTGTCGGAAAGTAGTGAAAGGTATCATGAGTTATCTTAAGGGCACAAAAGATTTGTGCATCTGCTTGAAAAATTCAAAGTATGCAACAATAGGGGACCTGTTGTGGATGTGCACAACATTGATAACCCCCTCGGCCCAAAGGATAGTGGAAGCCCTTTCTACTCCATCATATCAATAAGGCATCCAATCAAGCAGCCTCACCTTAAGTTTGGTCAAATTGGCTATTCATCTTTGATCCTTCCAAAATCCAATTCAGCCTTATCACCCCGATTGGATAGCCCATGCATCTGGTAAAAGTTCCTTGCTGAATGATTGTCCCTTTCCAAACTAGGTTTTCTGAGCATTCCTTTATGCAGCTCATGCAATGCAAAAAGAGAAGCCAGACGAGAAAACAACCAAGCAGCCATTGCTCTGTCCATACTATCCTTCTGAAAACTAAGAACAAAAAGGAATCATTAGCCAGAACCTGCCCTGCAAGCTGTGGGCAAGCCAGAACAATCATCCACAACCTTGCCACCAACTGCCATTAATCTTCCACATATTCATGTGCAGGCAGCCTTCCTCAGCCAGAGATGGCCTCGGACATGCAGATAATATACACTCGGCATCCCTGCCCTGTTAACCTCTTCATCTCTGGAAGAGGATATGCAACCTTTGGACTGCCTGATAACTCCTTATGACTCCAGCAACTGCCCAGATGATTCACCTGAACAAATTCTCCTCAGGCATGCGAAAGGTATCACACAACCAATAGCTTCAATGGCCATATCTTTCTATCTTCATGGTGATCCTGAGTCGTCCTTCCCTGCCTCTGTCTCTCAAAGAACCTTCTGCATGCCTTGGTGATGCTTCCAAGAAGGTTAGTATGTGACTGATCAAAGGCATAGGAATGCACACCCATGCACACCACAAAAATGCATGCACACATAGATATTTAGCGAAAAAGAGATGTAAAACTGGCATTATTACTACACCAAATATGATAGACAAGCAATTACCTCTTCCTGAAATCGTTGAAGCATTAGGCGCCGTTGCTCTTGATCAGCTAAAAAAGGATCTAGTTCACCTTGCCCCAATATAGCTGAAGGCCAAGGTTCCCCTTTTTCCCGCTTTTGTAATGTGATATGCATTGTCTCGTCTTCTGTACACGAGTACAATCAGAACTTAGACACAAAACTCTTTTGCACAAGCTTTTCTCAAGTATTCTGGACCTACAAATATGTCAAATTATACTGCAAATAATGAGTGTAAGGATGCAAGGAATGGCAACTATTACAATTTGCAAACACTGCACAAGAACTTACCCAGAGTCCAAAATGAACTATCCAGCTTCACAGGGCCAGCCAAATCATGCTGTCATTGCAAGCTAAAAAAGTTACGTCTGAACAACTTTGATCATTAACTTCCAATCATGAAATCCTTATTTGAATTGACTTGCTTCAACTGCTGCATCTCAAAGATAGCATATGAATATAAACACAACAGAAATAAAAGCTCTTTTTTGTCTGATTTCTGTGCAAACAATGCCACTTAAGCGTGTTAGGAACACAGAGCAAGAACACCACATACGTTAAAGTAAGGAGGACTCCCTTTGATTCCTACTTCCAGATGCTTGGTCTTGATCGTGCAGTAGAACAGCTTCGTGGGCACACCCTTAGGCAGTTGGATATACATGTTCACTTCCTCCAATGTTTGATCCCATTCAAATACTGTTTTACCTGCCCAGGCAAACCATCTCTCTCTCTCTCTCTCTCTCTCTCTCTCTCTCTCTCTCTCTCTCAAAATCAATCAATCAACCAATCACACAATTCAAGCAGAAAACACGTGGACCAGAAAGGCCACCCTACCATCGTGGGTGAATTTGTGGCGTTTCGTAGGGGCCAACTTATCGGTCATGGCGCCAGAAAGATCGATGCCTGTGGAGACAGAAGTTTTATTCTGTGCGGGTTCTCAGAGAATTTGGCGACGAGTAGCTATCGGCACGCGAAAAACCAACACCGATTTCGATATTGTGCTATTCTCTGTGTTTTTGGGCCTGCCCTATGCCCATAGTGAAGATCACTTTGTCTGACTAATTTTCCATAGCACTTAAAACTAAAAACATTAATATATAAAGTTTTATTATGTCTTTTTCAATTTGGAGATTTTTAAAGGTTGCAACTTGCGATCCCACAAGTTTTGTATGCACATACACGGATGGCCAAAAAGATCAACTACTCCCTAATATACACGGGCAATAGTAGCCCAAATAGCATATATACCATACAACAGAGAAGCAGGACGGCCATAAGTATAAATCCCAAGCACTATCAAAGTCCATTGATCAGTAAGTATCTCGCATATCAAATGCAAACGAGCAATCACAACTCAATATGCAACTGCTAAAACAAGGGAGCAGTTCATTGCTCAATATATGTAAGTACATCCAAGTAATAGCCAAGATCCATAATCAGAGTATCAAATCCCATATAGCATCCAAGGTCGTAATGGAAAAAGCCAAGTCAATGTCCAACCGCTCAAGGGAATACTCAAATGAATGTCGAGACGAGCTCAAACAACTGTCATCCACAGCCAAAGCATAAAGCATTCACCAAGACATCATAACCCGTACTGGGTAGCCTAGGCATAAACCATGTCATAGATAAAAAGCCAACTGCAGAGAAGTGACAGTCAAACCTAAATCGAGATCTAATCTCAGCTCAAAAGCATTCTGGAGCATAAACAAGACATGTGGCATAGTCCAAATACATCATAACATCATATCGAGTAGCCGGGAACATCCCATGACCAATAGGCATAACCTAGCAAATCATTAAATAGCTTCAGTCCTGAAGTTTCCAACAGCATATAACCTCTGTAAACTAAGTAAATCAGTGCTCAATCCAAGCTCAAATCCATAGGCAAACCATAGGCATACATTCCCGTATGTATAGGCACCAACCGGGCATGATCGGGTATCAAATGCCAAGATCTGTAAGCATAAAATTGAAGTAACAGGTGGTTGCCCTGTTTTGGACAAATTTGGGACTATTCAAAACAGTTAATGGCTGAGCTAAATCAGCTCTAAATGCGTCTCACATAAGAGACATAACATCCACAAGTGATCCGGTATCAATAAACATTAGTAGAAGCATCACATAAACCATAGGCATACAAATACATGCTGTCTCAGACCTGAAATCTGTTGCATATATTCTATCATCAGAATTTAGCAAATCCAACATTACCATCGCATCCGAAGCGTGCCAAAACCCTAAGTTAGACTCTTATCTTGCCTAAATCGGGTTCTGAATGCCCGAGATATGACAAAAACAGTTATTTTTGAGCCATTTTTGTAAACATGTGCAAATAAAACGTGAGCATGCTACTGTACTTACGGGGCCAAATTAGGGTGGGTAGGGGATAAGCAAGAGCCCAATGAAGGCCTACAATAGGCCTACACAAGCCTAGGACAAGTCCAAGCAAGAGGTGAAGAGAACAAACTTCAATGATGGAAGCTATGGCAGCCTCTTCATGAAACCCTGTTGTTCATGTCAAAGAATGGCTGAGAACTGAGTGAGAAGCAAGCTCTCATACCTTGTGTAGATGCTGGGGAAGGCCAGGCAGCGCTCACGAAGGACACACAATGTAGGTGTTGTCGACAATGTTATGACAACCTTATTGCACTTTCATATATATATGAATAAAGAATATGAGCGGTCACTATACAAGAGCAAGCCCAAGGGCCTTTTACCCCAACACAATTGTGCACATATACATTCATATGCATACATACATCTACATTCCACCCCTCCCTCGATTCTTTGCATGTGATTTATTTACACATCATATAATACTACAATTGAGTGGAACCACATACTCTATTTGCTTCACTTACACATTCCTCTCTCTTTCTCCTATTCTCTCTCATTCTCGTTTCATCATGCTTGAAACTAATACAATCAAATAATTATGAAAGTACATATTCATTGTGCACATCAAATATCAATCAAGTTCCACTAGAGGGTGAAATGGATAATCCTTAACAAAGTCCAAGACTAAACCATTGAAGCACGCTAGCTAGTAATTAATATGAATAGATTAATATATTAAATACTTAATAACTTTAATCATTAATATATTAGTATATTAATCAATTAGCTTGTTAATTAATTAACATATCTATTAGTGAATTATTACGATTGTTAAATATACTAATTAATATTGATAGTACTAAATATTGAATGATTAACGATATACTAATTAGTATAAATTAATATGTTAGTATATTAATTTATACTAATTAGTATTTTAACTAATATATTAGTATATTAATATGTTAGTTAAATAGGTTTTTTATAGAGGGGATGTAAGAGAGAATGTGTGGGCTAGGATCATTTTGTTGTCAAAGAAGGGGTCGTCGGCACTTGCATATTTGGTGAAAAATTATATGTTGAACACCCCTCCTACCCCTTGGCTCTCTCTTCATATCTTACAAAAGGGGTTAGTCGACAATCAAATAGATTTATGGAATGTTGGGGATTGAGGTGGTAGGCAAGAGAGAGGAGAGATATAAAGAGAATGTGATGTAGAGTTATTTGGGTTTCGTATAAAGGAAATGGGAAAGAGAGTGCGCATGGACAAGGATCATTTTATCGCCAAAGAAAGGGTCATTGATGCCCCCATATTTGGAAAGAAAAATATGTCAAACACCCTCCCCCTCGTGGCTCTCTCTTCATACCTTGCATGTCTCTTAGTCTCTTTCTTTATCTCTGACACGTATTTAATACTCTATTATCTCAAAGTGGTTATATAAGGCCACACACCGCCTATGACACCCCCCAAGTTATGGAATATTTACTTAATTCCACACGTACATACGCTGCTCTTCCTTGCCCTAGCCCTCTCTCTCTCTCTCTCTCTATCCATCTCATCCCCCCCTCTCTCATATCTGGTACCTGCATCCACACACACACAACACACATATACTCTCTATTTGCCTCTCTCTCTTTATCACACACACACTTTATATATCCTCATCTCTCTCTCTCTCTCTCTCTCTCTCTCTCTCTCTCTCTCTCTCTCTCTCTCTCTCTCTCTCTCTCTCTCTCTCTCTCTCTCTCTCTCTCTCTCTCTCTCTCTCTCTCTCTCATATCTAACACTCACCCCCATACTAAGTCTTTTACTGTCACCCATACCTAACATGCATATCCATACATGTGTAGATAGCTTGGGAAATAAATCCATCGTTAAGTGCTACACCAAATACCAAGGTACGCATATATGTGGCCTCCCTCTCTGCCAAACCAATTATGCACTACACAAGCAATTGGTTATTGATGTTGAAGGAGGAAGACATTTGTTATGGAAATGGCTACCGTGTTCTTACTATCACCCATGCGAATGGCCAAATACAAAGCATATTGATCCATTGCAACAATGACCATGAGGTTGGCCAAGTATATATTCTAGATACCTTGGTCTTGCAAGTCTATTTTGTTGAACAAGGAAATAAGCCTACGTTGTAGCCTTTCCCCACACTAGACCTCACTTAGAGCCCTTGCAGCTTTGAGAAAATGACAATTATTGTGGAAACCTCACCAACCCCCCTCAGACATGGTAGAAAACAAGACCATCCCAATTATGATTGGTGTGGAAGAGGAGGGGATAGGGCCATCCTCCTATGTTGTATGTGGTTGAGTACGTAATATCTTTGGAAGGGCGACACCTAGTGTTACGTTGTTTGCTTCAGAATACAAGTGTTATAGAGAGAGTGGAGGAGATCCCAATTTTGTATGATGGCAATGTGGCATATGAGCTTCCACCGGTAGTAGACAATATGCATCTTATGGAGAGAGTGGAGGAGTTCCAATTTTGTATGATGGCAATGTGGCATATGAACAGGTAGTAGACAATATGCATCTTCTGGAGGGTATGGAGCAAAATTACGATGCCCATTGTTGGATAAAGCCCATGTCAACATCAATGGCATTTCTTAGTACCATTCACCAAAGTAAATATGCCATAAAACTAGAGTGTCCAAATCAAAATTATGTTGGCCGCTTAATTTTTGGATCACCAAAGTAGGTAGCATGGACAAGTATAGGATTCTTCATTTGTAGAGTCATTAAAAGGATCGTGGGATAGCATGACCTAGTTTTTATACCTTATTACAAATAATTTATACTAATTAAGCATAACATACCATGCAAGAAAACTTAATACCAACATACCAGTTGTCAGAATGTTAGTTGATGGTCTCAGAAGCCTTGGATACTTCTATTGTAAGTATCCCCCATCCTACTCTCCAAGTGCTAATGTATACTGTATTATGTTATGTTAGTAAGCACAATGTCAAGACTGTTCATTCATCATGGCACATATAACCATGAGATGTAAAGAGACATGTGCAAAGCTAATGTCAAAGAGGTGCAAAAGATTGTAGAGGAAATGGTGAGAGACTTTAGTGCACTTGGACCTTGACACTTGCAAATGATTGTGGCTAGAAGACTAGTGACAAGTGCCTTGGTTCACAAGCAAGGTGTTTGCATGTCTGACATTGAACTCTCAACAATGCTTAAGAAACACCAACCACTCATTCAAAGAAACAAGTAACATATTATTCCATTCAGGGATACTAGTCACACCGTAAATATCACAAACAAGCCATGCATATGATGTTCATTCAGTATTCTGTGCATGTAGGTTCAAACACATGGTCCATGCAACACACATTGAGAGTGATTAAGGGATGGAATCTCGTTTTCTAAAGTTAAAGCAACATTGTGCATACATATTTTTCCATGGTAGCCTATTTCCCAAGCAAGCCATTGACCATGATAATAGGTGCTTTATATTCAAAATGTCAATGATTGGGCTAGCCTTAGGGGTTGATTTAGTGAATTATATGCAAAGGAATGGCACCAGGGATCTATACAATAGTTGAATATTCTTCGACCATGTGCATTGTATTAATGATTGGACTACCATGGCAGCACCTATGTATGACCCAAGGTAGTTTCTCTTACAGAGTTTTACCATCATAACACAAATGTAACGAACATAGTTCTCCTTAAACTTCAAATTCTATCTTATGTTTCTATAGCGTACAAGAGTTGATGACTCTAGCATTATATGAGATGAAGAAAGGGGATACAAATGCACAAGTCTTATTTTGGCAATGTTGAATGAAGTGATGGAGAAGTGTGACCACCCAAGCACTAGTCTTTGAGAAATCATGGCAAATGAGGTAGCCACCAACAACTGGAGGGCCACCCGCATAGTGTTCAATGGTGGTCCAGACAAGATAATGCAAGGAAAGAAGAGATCTTGCTTATTTCATTGGGAACAATGTCTCAAAATACACACATCATAGTAAATGCACAAGAAATTCCAAGATGAGTATAAGTGTTTGCGCCTCATATGGAGGTGTGCAACCACCACTGAAAATTATGCAACAATGCAATACCAATCCATTTAGGCTTGGTGAGCCTCAAGGAAAGTTGTAGATTGCAATACTCTAGCAATCAATCATTGGCTTAGTTGGTGGCACATTAGATATCCATGTTGGAGGTTAAACTTTGTTGGTAATCCGTACAAGTAAGATGTGATGTGTGGTGCACTTGTTTTCTCATGCTCCATACACTTTCATGTTGGTATTTGTCCATGTGATAGAGGACATTGCTCATATACCAACCATGAACCTAATAGAGCTAATGCATGAAAGTGGTTGGCCAGGGAGGGATTCAAAGGATCTATCAGCTTGTATGATGCATGTGTAAGTAATTTGGCCAATGCTTTATTATAGAGCATGAAATGACATGCATTCATTGGTGGAAAGTTCCATGGCATAGGATCCAATGCAGAGAAGATTTTGAGTCAACTAAAAAAAGGAATTAGCCCCATAGCTCGAGTAGCACTAAGGATGGTTGAGGAGGTAGCAATTGGAATTGAACTACATCAACAACTTGATTTTAGAGGGGACAATGTGATTGTAGTGAGGTAACGAAAGGTTCATGGAAAAGTGGGGTATGAGGAAGCAAAAGCCTCTCACATGCTTAAGTATATGATAGAAAACATACCTAGAAGAAAGGGCACAAGAAAACTAAACTTTGAGGACCCTTTGCCTTCCAACCAATCAAGGGCACTATTGCCAAATCCTTCAGAGGAAATGATGGCGGAGACAGTCCTTCATGACACTGTTTGGACTATAAGCAGGATTCTAGCTCGTAATCATGTGCAATGTCAAGGTTAGTTGAGAGCTAGACAAGGAAAATGCAAAAAAATGATAAAAAATACAATGCATGGGGTGCTTACACCTTCATCTTAGGGTATCATGAAGTGGTCTAGCTTAAGAGGAGAAGCTAGCAATCAACATGGAATATAGTGCCAATTCATGTGGTTCTGTAATGTAGAGAGAGAGAGAGAGAGAGAGAGAGAGAGTATGTGCTATTTACACATCACAAGAGACAGAGAATGTAGAGAGGGAGGGAATATACACATAAAGAGAGAAACTCTCACTCAATTGATTGCTTATTACGCATTCTCTATTTAATAAATTCATGACAATAAATTAATGACTCACTTTTCTTTAAGTATTGATGATGATCTAGCATGGCCATGAGACCATTTAGAGACCAATATTCCTAGTGCATCACTTAACGGGGTGATCAGAGCATTGTGATGGGGATATCTGGTACATGCAGTACAAGTTATGAAGGGGGAAAGAAGTGTCTGCCAAGTGTAAGAGTGTACACAAGAACCAAGGAGTTACACATAAATGAAGATGGATTGAGTTTTAAGAAGAGGAAGTGCACTAGCATTGTATATATGTATTTATGTGTGCATCTAGGGATGCCTGGGAATGTTTACTTGTGTGTAATGAGCATTGCATTTATTTGGGGTCATCCTCTCCCCTACAAGTCAAGGCCTAAGGTCTTTTCTTTCATTAAGAAAGACGAGAGATGGAATTCTCTCACTAAGAAAGACGAGAGACGTGATCCTCTGGAAGTGAGGAGAGAAGTGTTTTTCTCTTCTAAAGTCTAAAATGACATAAGCTTTTGTGTGGAATGCAATCTTAAGGTTGAGGCTCAAGGCAATCTAATGAATTCTCCTTATCTATGACTCAAGGTGGTTGCATGGACCGCAAGTTAAGAGTAAAATTTAAAAAGCTATTTTTTGACAAATCCATTTTAAAAATATCTCACAATAGAAAAATGATCTCTAAAAACGGGCCGTGTAGGTTATCGAAAACTGTGAGATCTACAACTTTCACATTGAAAGTTTTTTCATCCAAACAACGCACAAAGAGATATCTTGAAATTAGTGCTACAGAGTGGAACAACCATATCTTGCATGAAGATCAACTCAGCTCTCTCTCCAAGAAGAGAAGCTCTTGAAAGCCTGTAAAAGAGGAGGCTCTCCTTGGGTGTAAGGGAGAGGTGAATGAAGCATCACTTTGCATGTATCCAAGAGGAGAAGAGAAGGTGCAAGTGCTGCGAAAGCCTTGCTTAAATTAAGTGCTACAGAAGCTCTATTGAAATCAAGTTCCAAGAGGAGAAGAGAAGATGCAAGTGCTATGGAAGCTCTGCTGAAATCAAGTTCCAAAAGAGAAGAAGAGAAGGTGCAAGTGCTGCGGAAGCTCTGCTGAAATCAAGCGCCAAGAGGAGAGCCCTACACATATTGTGTAGGAGAGAATGAGACTCAATAAGGATCAAAAGGTGTCAACTTCCAAGTTGTGCAAGTGTTAGCCGGTTGTATATCGTGCAAGGAACTGTGATCTTGTTTCCAAGATCTACAAGTAAGAAATGGCTTATGTGTAATGGAGGAGCTTGCTCCTTGTCAATAATATAACTCCACAAGAGGGGGGATTGGCCCATCTTCCAGTCCCTGATGTGTTGCAAATTTCTCTACCTCTCTCTCTACATACTTATTTTCTCTCATCTATTCTCCCTATGTGCCAACATAATATTCGCCATATATATTTTAAGTATGTAAGAAAGTCGAGCGTGTATCTCAGATTCTATAACAGAAATTAAGAGAGTAAAGTTGTTAACCCTTAGACAAACAAGGGAAAATCTAGAAAACCTAAAGTAGAATATGAAGGTGCGCCAAGAAAAATATGGAAACACAAGAGACGCAGATGAGCCCTAAATAAAGGAGAAAGGCGCACACCAATATTTTTGTAAAAGAGTGTAAGATGCATCATGATTTATTTTAAGAGCGCCAGTCGTGCAAATTGTAAAAGTAGATGGGCGATAGGAAGGAAGCTAGGAATATAGGAGAACAATGGAAAAAAGGGTCCAGGCCATGTAAAAAGGGGACGACCGCCCAAGGGAAAGAGGGTTTTGTATATAAAGTTCAAAAAGTTAATGAGAGCTCATTCTTTGGTGTGTGGCAAAGTGAACTCTTCTTCTTCTTCTCTTCTCTTCTCTTGCTTGCTTGTGAGTGCTTGAGGGAGGGAGTGTGAGTGAGTGAGGGAGTGAGTGTGTGAGGGTGAGGGATCTTAGAGGTGAAGCCCTCCACCATCTCCTCTCTTCTTTCTTTCTTTCTTTTTTTTTCTTCTTCTCGCGCGTGGCTTTGGAGGATGGAGCATGGAGGAAGAGGCTTGAGGATACTTGAGCGTGCATCATGAATCGTGGAGTTATTAGAGTGCTTGAGAGAGGAAGCAACTCAATCGGGCATCAAGGTAAGCTCACTACACTTGTAGGGAGGGATAACGCATCGGCCATGTGAGAGGTAGCCATTAGTGCTTGCTTGAAACACTTGAAAGAATAAGCAGTCAATGGGTCTTGGCAGTTGAGCTAGAGCTCACCTCTACAAAAGTGATAGAGCAATTTGAGAGAGAGAGAGAGAGAGAGAGAGAGAGAGAGAGAGAGGTTCATGGGTAGAGAGAGAGCAAAGGAGATAGGTGAGGAGAGATAACTAGAATGAGAGATGAGAGAGTAGAACAACGAGCTATTTACAATAGATTGATAGAGAGAGAAATAGAGAAAGACAGTGGTTGTGTCCAAGTGTGTGTGTGTGTGTGTGTGTGTGTGTGTGTGTGTGTGTGTGTGTGTGTGTGTGTGTGTGTGTGTGTGTGTGTATATATATATATAGAGAGAGAGAGAGAGAGAGAGAGAAGGTAGTGGTGGTGATAGTGAGGGTAGCGGTGGTGATGGTGGGTGGCAAAAGTGCAGGTGGATGTATCTAGGGGTGGAATAAGTGAATTATGTGGAACAAAATTAGTGGGGTTGCCTTAAAAAGCTTGCTAAAAAAGCTCACTTCTTGCCCTTCCCCTATATTCAATGTTATGATTGAGATTGTGTTTTCATTGTCCCATGCTATGTCTTGATTAGGTGGCTTTAGCATCTGGAGCTACCTCACATTATCAAAGCTCATCAATAGATTAGTCTTATGGAGATGGATCTCAAAGATGGTGAGGTGTGAGTAATAGACAATATGAACTCTATTTACTACTCACCACCATCAAAGAACAAAGGAGCGCTAATAATGGTGTTTTGACCCTAGTACCTTACTCTTTTGTCTAGGAATTTTCAGCCCAATCATAAGAAAGATCTTAAGAAAATTGCTATGATATGACAATGAGCTCTATTCTTCTACATCATAAATGGATATTCCCTCTAAAACATACATTGCCACTCCAAGCTCCATTTTCAAATATCATGGTTCTCTCTCTCTCTCTCTCTCTCTCTCTCTCTCTCTCTCTCTCTCTCTCTCTCTCTTTCTAATTATATACAATTTAATAGAATGATCAAAGAAACATAACCCTTACCAATGGAATTTTTGTCTTATCATTTGAAAGATACATATCACAAACAAACCCTTCCCTTTTGATCTAGATGTGCACATGAAATCCAATAACCTCAACATCCATGTATTCAATGCTATTTAATGCAATAATGACTTAATTTCATCACTAGAAATAAAATAACACACATGCACCATGCCTTAGAAAAAAACTAGAGTAATATATCACGATTAAGAACCATAGAAAACATTAATACAATCTAAAATTACTTAGACATTCACTAAATTTCGATCTCGACCTGCACATCCATGCTCATCGTTTGGTTGATAGTGGCGATAGAGAGGTTACTGCCATGGATGCTAGTAAGCCCATCAAACATATGGTTGTTGTTAAGGCTATTGAAGGAAGGGAGGTATCATCGATTGTTGTTGATGGGGACTCACTATGCAGATAAAGTGGATGGTCAGAGCATTATGAAGAGTTATAATATGACAAAGGTCAATGATGTGAGTGGTTGATGTAATTAAGGATGATGATGATGATGATGGTATGGACAAGGCGATTAATGGAAGGGATAATCATGATGATGATGTGGAGCATGCGAATGGCGAAGGGAGGCCATGGATATACATGTACCAGTTGTTGCGAGATTATAAGGGAGGGGTTGGTGGGTGCCAAGTAGAGAAGGAAGGGTACAAGGATTAGGGTTGTGATTGTCAGTTCTTCAAGAAGCTACATAATCAAGGACTAGGGTGGTTACAACAACCACAATAACCTTTGTTTCACAGATAAAGGGGGGCACATGGTCTGCTACTATGTATTTTACGGAGCCTCTTACCTGGATGCTTTTACATAGATATTTGGGGTTTATTGGAGCTTAATTCTTGCAGGTTTATTTGCCACCTTCCGTTCTTGGCTCGACATGTATGGCAGTACATGGTATGAGACATTACAAAGTTATGTATACTCCTATGTTTCGAGGATGCTTATGCATTTATGGCTTTGAGGCATGCTTATGCTTTTATGGCTGCGAGCTACAGTGGTTGGATATGTCATGCTTTTGTCTGCTATGCTTGTCCATGTGGGAGCTTTTGCATCCATGGTTGATGCCTTTGTGTTCTCCCCTTCTGGTTTGGATGAGTCCCCTTTGTAGTATGCTATGACGACTTCCAGCTCTTCTAGTCATGCAGACAGTCCTCTTGATAAGCTTGTTCTCTATGATGAGAGTTTCCTTGATTCTTTGAGCTCCTTGGATGTATTGGACAGCCCTACTCATACTATTACAGAGCAGTTGTCCTCTTCTACAAGTTTGACAGGTTCTGTTTGCTTTCATTGTGGAAAGACAAAGCATGTGAAGCGTAAATGCTTCAAGTGGATTAGAGAGCAGAAAAGATTGCGCCGCACTAGACATGAGCACAAAGTCTGTGATACAATAGGTAAGACCACTGTTAATAGTGGTATGGTGCATGTAGTTACCCATGATGATGCAGTTGAGCCTAGACTCCTGGCATCGTGTTACCCTATAGGTTACTTGCTCAGTGATATGGCCTATACCTTTGATTGGCTTTTCGACAGTATGGCATCTTGTCATGTTACTCCGCATAGAGCTTGGTTCTCTTCTTACAGGGAGGTTGACGGATCTATTTCTTTGGGCCTTGAGCAGGATTGTCATGTTATTTGTATAGGGGATATACACTTGGCTTTGCCAAATGGGTCTTCTCTTATGCTCCATGATGACTTGCATATACCTATGCTCAGTAAGAGCTCGATCTCTGTCAGTCAATTGCATGGTGCAAGATATTATGTCTCTCTTGAGGATACTTCATGGAAAATCCATTGTGGTTGCTTGGTATTGGCCAGAGGTGCTAGATATGGCAGTGATTATGTAGTGCATATCTCTCATGTGGAAGATTCTATGGTTGCAGTTACGCAGATACCACATGCATTATTATGGCATTGTCGCCTAGGCCATGTACGACACACTGAGATGGATGCTTTATGTGACATGGGCTTATTGCTTGCTCTTCCCAATGTTACTTGTCCTCATTGTACTCATGATCCGTGTAGAGCCTCTTTGGCTTATGGTGATCGTGTGAGGCATGCTCCTCTAGATCTAGTCCATGTTGCAGTATATGAACCTATGCCTTCCCAGTCACTTGGTGGAGCATCGTATTTTGTGACTTTCATGGATCATGGTACCCACCATGTTTGGGCTTTACCCTTTGGTACGAATTGAGGATGTTGTTGCTATGCTTGATAGGTTTATGGATTCTGTTGGAAGCAGGCCTAGATGCTTGTTGCAGATGGATTATGAGAGTCATGATATCTCTCCTAGCTTATGGATCTCTTGTTAGCAATATGACATTGTTTTCTTATGCCCATGGTATTATGGGATTGCTCATGGCATATGCTTGACTTTACAGGCAAAGGTTGCTTCTATGCCTACCACATCTAGGTTGTCTTATGACTTTTGGGCTAAGGCCCTTATGATGATAGTCTACTTGGTTAATTGGACGTCGTGTTTCTCTTTGGATGTTATTGCTCTGCATGAGGCATGGAGTGGCATGAGACCCTCCTATGATCACTTGAGGATGTTTGGCTGCCAGGCATATGTCAGTATGCCACATGAGCCTATGTCACGCAGATGCATACTTATTGGTTATGGAGATTGTGACTTTACGGCTTACGGGTTTTGGGATTTGGATGCCCAGCAGGTTCTACGCAGCCATCATGTTGTCTTTTATGAGACGTAGACACCTCTAAGGTCTCTTGATGCGCGTTTAGTGCGCTTTATGGCTGATCCTACAACCGTATGTCAATCTTTCGCTTTGCTAAGGCTGCATACTGCCTTGAGACCCCGTTTGTTGGGATGTTGGCCCTCTTTAGTGATTGACTCTGGAGAGTTTGGATGCTCTCCGCTGTGTTGTATATGCCACGCTGATGCTATGCGCTATTTTGATGATGATGATGTACAGTCTTGCACTCATGTGTTGTGTTAGATTGCTCCGTTGTATGGAGCTACAGGATCACTTGCCTCCCGGATATCTTGGACTCGGAGATTCCCGACACTTATTGCACAACTCGCTTTCCGATTGGGCATTGAGATGTCAGGATTCCTCACCTTGTCTCTTTTCTTTTGTTTTGTTTTTTCACTCCCTAGCCCATTGGCCTTTTAGTGGGAGGTTGTTGGGGTAAAAGGCCCTTGGGCTTGCCTGTGTACAGTGACCGCCCATGTTCTTTATTCATATATATATGATGAAATGTGAGAAGGATCGAAGCTTGCATGCGAGAGCTATGACGGGAGAGCAAGAGCAAGAAAGAGAGAGACAAGAAATGGGAACTCCGACAACCACAATGTGTGGTCGAGCCTTTCTTTATTCAAACTGTCACTAAAAGAATAAAGAATAAGTGACTGTGACGGGCAACCGCCACCTGCAGTGTGCAGTGGCAAGTACTGTCAGTATAGTAATACACAGGCGGCTAGGCGGAGGTGCCTTTACCCCCAACAGCCTCCCACTTAAAGGCGAATCTGCCCTAGTGAGAGAGAGAAAAAAGAAAAGACAGTACAACATGTACACATGTACAATAGGATAAGGAAAAAGATGTCATCTCATCCAATGCCCATCAATCTCCTAAGGAAGGCAAAGCGCTCAGTAGTGAGGCTCTTTGTGAGCAAGTTTGCAAGATTCTGCTCAGTTAGAATCTTAACAAGGTCAACGGACTTGTCCTCAACAACCATCTCACGAATGAAGTGATACCTCACCTCAATATGTTTCGTCTTCGCATGGAAGACCGGATTCTTGGCCAACTGAATGGCACTCATAGAATCCAAATGCAGTGTAGGCATAGCATCTGTCATACCAAGGTCTGCAATCAAACGATCTAACTAGATAGCCTCTTTGCAAGCCTCCTGTGGCTGCAATATACTCAGCCTCTATAGTAGAAAGGGCCATACACTTCTGTGCCTTGGACATCCAAGAGATAGCCTCTCCAGCATAAGTGAAAACATAGCTAGAAGTGAACTTCCTACTATCTGCATGTCCTGCATAATCAGAGCCAGTGTACCCCACGACTCCTGTAACTTGGCTGCCATAACAAATACACATATGTGCTGTGCCTTTCAGGTACCTCATGATACCCTTCACAACATCCCAATGTTTCTTGCTAGGTGTAGCCATATAACGTGCCACAACCCCAACTGCAAAAGCAATATCTGGACGGGTGCCTATTATGGCATACATAAGACGGCCCATGGCTGATGCATATGGAATCTTGGCCATCTGCTCATATGTCTGTGGACAATCGGCCTATGAAACCTTCACATGAGAAGGTAATGGGCAGCCAATAGGCTTAACATCCTACATACGGAAGCGCTCAAGGACTTTATGTACTCACTCTCTCTGTGACAGATAGAGGAGTCCATGAGATCTATCACGCGTGATGCGGATACCCAGTATATGAGATGCCTATCCCAGATCTTTCATCTCAAAGCTCTTCTTGAGTTGAGCCTTAAGAGCATCGAGCTCCTCATGAGCTACCCCTGCTAAAAGCATGTCATCCACATAGAGTACCAAAATCAATAAAGAATCGTCACAGGCTTTCTTCGTGTACAAGCACGAATCCATAGCACTACGGCTGTAGCCCTGTGCTGCATGAATGCATCAAACTTATGGCACCATTTCCTAGGTGCTTGCTTTAAGGAGCCAACCGAAAAAGGGAGGTGAAAGTGCTACAAGATCAACTGGAAGCAAAAACAAAGGAAGTTCAGGACAATGAGAGCCGCCTAAGACAAAGGCTAGAAGACGAAGAGCAAAACCTGGTGGGATAGCATCAAAGCTTAAAGTTGCTAGTGCAATAGTATGCTGACTTGGAACAGAGAATTGCCAAACTAGAAAGGTACGGACAGTTAGTAGCTCAAGAAGGCGAGCCAAGCGAGTGGCAAGAGGATACCATAGCTTTTCAGTAGGTATGAACTTGAGGAACAAGACAGACTGGAGAGAGAGATAGAGTTCCTAGCACAGGAAATGCCAAAAATCCCCGTAGTAGAAGCACAAAGGCTGCAACATGAGGCACAACGATTGCAAGGTGCATTGGAGATTGCCAAGGGAGACACAGAGGCCCTCATGGCCATGGCCTTCACACAAAGAAGATTGCACATTGCAGAGATCCAAAGCCACAAGTAGCTAGCGCAAGAAAAGTCAGAACTAATTGTTGAGGCAGAGCAGAGATTCAGCATTGCAAATCAAGCAAAAGAAATTGCTGAAGAATAGCTGGCTCGGAAATCCAGGGAGTAGCACCAACTCTGGGTCTTAACAAATGAACAGCAGCAGGTGGTAACCACCTTGGCAAGTGAGCTGGAAGAGGGAAGAAAGAAGATGGACGAGAGAGCCAACAAGTGGGAAAAGAACAACTCTTGGCGGTGGCTGAGTGCGAGAGAGTGCTTGCCAAATCCAGGGCAGAAGCATCCGATGTATGTGCCAACGCACAAAGGCAAGCCTTTCTATGCACAGTACTACATGTCACCCAAGCGGAGGGAAATGATTTAGTGGAGAAGGTAAGAAGGAAGCTAGAATTGACTACTCGAGTGCTAAGGTATGGCCTTCAAGAATGGGAGCTTCCAACAGGCACAGGAATCACGAAAGAGCAGCAATTTCACTACCTGCACCATGCCGGCCTCTCCACTGTTAAGCTTAAGGAACTTGGTTTCAAAGAACAGGAGCAACCAACACCACCACCACAAGTGGCCCTAGCAGTGGCCGAGCAGAATGTCGAAGAGGGTCCGGGCTTGGAGCAAGATGCTGAAGAAGAACAACAAAGAATGCCCAGTCCACCTCTACCAGACCTTCCGCCTGAAGAGCCCGAAGATACCCACATGCCCGAGCGCATTGTGGTAGCCAGAAGAAGAAGGCAGGAACTGGCGGAGGAAACCCAACGTAGAGCACGGTCATTGCCTAGACAATTCCCTAAAGAGCCGGTGCCACTACGAGGGGATCCCAACCCTATTGATTGGCCTCAGGAATTGGTCATATGGCGTGACTGGGAGTTCCAGACAAGACCATTTCAGCTCTGATTTGCTTATCCACGCTCTCTAGACCGTGCATTGCCTCTAGGCATTCTAGCCAAGATCAAGGACCTGGCCAATGATCTTGCAGACAGGTGGATAGAGGAAAGGAGCCTCATAATAACCAAGTGGAGGCAAGAGCCTGCAGATTACTGGCAGGACAAGGTAAACAGGGTTCCCAAAACCGTCCAAGGCTACAAGGCACAACCGAAGTGGCAGAGGAGGATTTGGGATGCCAATTTTGATGCTTGGACCGCCTTCTGCAGCTCATTTCCTGAAGAACGCAACGACCCCATCTACATGTCCTATCCCCGTAGGCATGGAGTTGACTATGACCAAAACATTCATGGGGATTTTGACTTTCCTAGGATATATAATGTAAATGCATGGAGCCCCAAGGAATGCCTAGTCTTTAAATTAGAGGATCTCCTCCCATCCATCAACTGCTTCCTCACGGATTTTTCTTCTTGCTCGGATCCAGCCTTATTAACCACCTGTAATTATCTTAGGCTTATCAAATTCCTATTAATGCAGAGACCTACAGCCGAGGAAGCCCACCTCCCTCCACTCTTTTTTGACATCAACCTAGGGATAGATAGTAGGGCCATGACTAGATTAATGATGAGGACAACCATGTTTCTCTCCTTTTGCCTGGAAATCTTAGAAGATATGAATGATACCCGCTTCACGAGGTACAATCATCCTTTCTTGTCATCCACACCTCTGAAGGCCCAGGCCACTATTAAAGAATATCTACAAAGTCGCGCATTCCTATCCCAATGCTTGCGACCACCTCGTAATTCGGCTGAAGGTTGTTGAGATGACAAGCTCAATACATGCGGACATTGATGATGGATCGCCTGGTTAGATGGGTCCACACGTCTACACTTAGCACATCGGCGGTCATTATGACTCTCACATGGCCACTAACTCATTACTTATTATATTTAGGTTGTTACACCTATTTACAGCTGGCATAGTTATAGCGCCAGTCGACTAGTGTAGTCGATTATGCATTGTTTCACTTAATAGGCCACTTTCATTTATGTTGTATCTTATCTATACTTTGTGTACATTGTAAAGTGTGTGGAAGAAGAAGAAGAAACCAACAAGAAAACGTTTTGGCCTCCATCTCTCTTCTTGCCTCTTGAGTGAGCTTCTCCTTGTGCATTCTGTGTGTGTTCGGCGCAGCATCTTGAGCAAGTCCCCCCACCACGCTATTCTTGACATGGTATCAGAGCCGCACCACAGAGAGACTCTGATTTCGAAGGCTGAAGCGAAGGAGAAGAAGCAAGGTTCGAGCAAGCAAGCCACGGGTAAGAAGCTCTCCCATTCTTCCACTCTCTCTCTTGGATAGTGCATGTGGAGGCACCGAAAGCAGGTTCGAGCAAAAATCTCAGATTGCAATGAGATTCAGTGTGCGCGAAGCGCACTGTATATTCTGTAGATACACCCCACAGGGCTTCCGCAGTTATTTTGGGCATCTGAGGCCGTTTCAAGCCCCGTTTTAGAGCCGTAAGGTTGCAGACAACAGTTTCAAGGTACACTGTGACTTCGACTATATTGACCAAAAGTGGGTGCACAGGTTACAGATTTTAGATCTGTAAGTTCAAAGGTGTTTACCAACCAGTAAATACAAGGTTTAACTACAAACTGGTTGTTGCAGATTGCATGTATTGTTGAGCAGACTGTGAAAAAGGTTGTCTGGTGTATTGCTGTGCACTACAGGTCGAGGGTTGTAGAAGATTTGTTTGCTGTTGGTATTAATTTGGTGATAATGGCAGAGAACAGTGGAAGCCCCATCATTGAGAAGCTCGACAAGAACAACTACCCTTCATGGAAGTTCCGTGTCACGAACTTCCTTATTGGAAAAGGCCTCTACGAGTTTGTTTTAGGTGAAGAAAAGGAGCGGGAGGTGAGTGATCCTCCAACTGCAGAAGAGACAAAGGCACGAAAGGATTGGAATGCAAAAGGCAAGAATGTCATGTATTGGTTGTTTGCAATAATTGACAATGATATGCTGGGACACATTAGAAATGCAGAGAATTCATATGCAGCTTGGACCATACTTGAAAGTATGTTTTCTGTAAATACAAAGGCACGAAAGATTCAACTCAAGCAAGAGTTGAATACATTGAAGAAAGAGAAGATGTCTATTAATGAGTATGCACTGAAGGTAAGGAGCATTATAGATGCCTTGGCAGCGGTTGATGCAATGCCCGATGATGATGATTTGGTGTCGTCTACTTTGGGTGGACTTAACAATGATAAGGCTTGAAAGTCTTTTGTAACTTCCGTATATGTTAGTTAGTAAGCCATTTCCAGATTTCGATGAGTTGGTCTCCCTTATGATCACTGAAGAGATCAACATGCAGAATGAGACATCTGCAAAAAGTAGTGAGCAAGTCCAAGCTTTCTACTCCAGTTCAGGAAGGGAACGTGGCAGGTTCTCTTCAAGAGGCCGTGGTACAGGACGTGGTAGTGACAACCAGCAAAACAGATTGAATCAGCAATTTGGCGATATGCAGGTTTCAGGAGGTCATGGTAACTTTAGAGGCAAGGGGAGCTTTAGAGGAAGAGATGGATGGCTGAATAGAGGTTCTAACAACTCTGGTATTGAGTGCCACTTTTGTGGCAAAACATGTCATATCGCAGCCCAATGTTATGCTAAGAAAGATGATATCTGCAGTGGTAAGTTGCGGTAAGGAAACTATGCATCGTCTTCATGACAGAATGAAGATAAAAATGAACGTATGTTTGTTATGCAGCATATGTTGAATGCTATTACAGGAAAGGGAACACATGATGATGTTTGGTATATTGATTCAGGTGCATCCAATCATATGACCAGCCATGCAGAATGGTTTGGAGAGATGCAGGATTTGTAAAATGAAGATTATGTGCAGACGGGTGATGATTCATGCCACCCAATTTCACACATTAGAAAAGTTCCCTTGTCCTTGTATGATGGTAAGACAAAGAGTCATTCAGATGCATTACATGTGCCATCTATTACAAAGAACTTGGTGTTAGTCGGTCAGATGGTAGAGCAAGGGCTGCAAGTCAGATTTAATACAAAGGGTTGCTTCGTAGAAGACTTCAATGACAAGTGTAGGTTAGTTACAAAGGGAAGTAGAGTTGGACGTTTGTTTACTCTGGATGCTGGAATTCCTACTATGAATACTGCTATGTATGCTAAAGGAAAAGGTGTTGTTGCAAATATTGAAATTTGGCACAAACGCATTGGACATGCAAATGTACAAAGGCTGAAATTAATGCAGTCCAAAGGGTTGGTTACAGGTTTGCCTACATTTAGAGTTGCAGAATTTCATAAGGTATGCGAAGCGTGTTAGTTTGGTAAGCACGCAAGACAACCCTTTTCACATGATAGAGATGTAAGCAGAAATATCCTTGATGTTGTGTATACAGACATTTAGGGGCCTACACAAAATGTATCTCTTGGAGGCAATTCATACTTTGTCACATTCATTGATGATTGTTCTAGAAAGCTGTGGGTATATTTTATGAAGGAAAAGAGTGAAGCGTTTGAGCACTTTAGAACTTTCAAGGCTGTAGTTGAAAGAGAAACAAGATTGAAAGTAAAGTGCTTGAGGTCAGATGGAGGGGGAGAGTACCTCTCGAATGAGTTCAGTGATTTTCTGAGGTCTCACGGGATAAAGAGACAGTTCACATGCAGGTATACCCCACAGCAAAATGGTGTTGCAGAAAGGAAAAACATGCATATTGCAAAAGTTACACATGCCTTGATGGATGAAAAGAATGTGCCTAAGCATTTTTTGTCTGAGGCTATTCATATTGGTGTTTATATTATGAACAGAACTCCCATAGCTGCAGTTCATGGGATGACTCCTGAAGAATGTTTTACTAGCAAGAAGCCTGATGTATCGCACTTTAAGGTATTTGGCTGTGTTACATACGTTCATGTGCCATATGAGCTATGGAAGAAGCTTGATCCAAAGGCAGAAAAATGTGTCTTTATTGGATACTCTTTAGAGCAGAAAGTGTATCGCTTTTATAACCCTGTCACATGTAAGTTCAGAGTGAGCAGGGATGTCATCTTTGATGAAATGAGCAGTTGGTATGCATCAAGTGGTGATGCATTAGATGATGATGATGATCATGATACTCATGTGCAGGTTGAAAAGCAAGAATCACAGACTCTTAGTGGACCAGAGACATCATTTGGTAGTCCTTGGTCTAGGAGACTAAGGAGTAGCTCTACATCTTCAGGTGCATCTAGTAGCACTACAGGTAAAGACAAAGGAAAGAATAAAGTGTCAGAAGGCATTGATGCAGTTCTTGATGGAGACTCTAGTGGCTTAGAGAGCTTGGATGATGAGCTTGGCATTCCTTCAGTGAGGACACCAGGTGTACAGAGAGCTCATAATAATGTAAAGGCTCCATTGAGTGATCCAGTGATACACAGATCTAGCAGGGTCAGGTACCCTATTAAAAGATTTGGTTTTGAAGGTTATGCAGCTCACCATTATGCTTATATGGTGAAACTAATCGAGGATGTTGAGCCCGCTTGTTTTGAGGATGCTGTTGGTCATACTCATTGGGCTGCAGCAATGAATGAGGAATTGGCTGCATTAGAGGCCAATAAGACTTGGGATCTAGTATCATTGCAGAAGGGCAAGAAAGCTATTGGATGTAAGTGGGTTTATAAGATTAAGCACAATGCAGATGGTTCTATTAGTAGGTACAAAGCTAGGCTGGTTGCAAAAGGCTATGCCGAGACATATGACATAGATTATGATGAAACCTTCAGTCCAGTTGCTAGGATGGCAACTGTCAGATGTGTGATTTCTTTGGCAGCAGCCAAAGGTTGGAGGTTGCAGACAATGGATGCGAATAATGCCTTCTTGCATGGTGATTTGCAGGAAGAAGTGTATATGGATCAGCCGGCAGGTTATGAAGATTTAGAGCATCCCACGTATGTGTGCAGATTGAAGAAGGTGCTCTATGGACTCAAGCAAGCACCTAGAGTATGGTCTGACAAGATCAGAGAGTATATTGTCAATATTAGCTTTTATCTTTCTGATGCTAATCACTCACTTTATGTGAGAAAGGGAGATGCAGGTTTGGTCATCATAGTCATCTATGTGGATGACTTGATTATTACAGGTGATAGTGATAGTGGGATTGTTGAAGTCAAGGACTTTTTGAAGAAGAAGTTTGAGATGAAGGATTTAGGTGAGCTAAGGTACTTCCTTGGCATTGAGGTGATCAGATGTGATGATGGTATATGGCTGTCCCAAAGACAGTATGGCTTGGATATTTTGTCCAAGTATGGTATGACAGCATGCAAAACACTTTCAGTCCCGTTGAAGCAGAATGTAAAGTTGAGTGCTGATGTTGGGGATGAGATAGAAGACCCTACTATGTTCAGGAGGATAGTGGGGAGTTTGATCTACATGACCATTACAAGGCCAGACTTGAGCTACGTTGTTGGTCTTGTGAGTCAATTTATGCAAGTACCTAGAAAGCCACATTTGGATACAGTCAGACGCATATTGAGATATGTGAAGTCCACATTACATTATGGACTTTTCTATGAGGTAGGTACAGATGTACAAGTCTATGAAGATCTACTAGCGGATACATGTTCTCTCTTGGTAGTGCAGCAGTTGCTTGGAGCAGCAAAAAGCAATCTACAGTTGCTTTGTCGAGTACAAAGGCTGAGTATAGAGGTGCTGCTATTGCAGCATGTGAGGTAGTATGGCTACAAAAGTTAATGGCTGATTTGGATGTGCAGGTGGAAGGTCCACTTGTCATTTATTGTGACAACATGAGCAGTATACAGTTGGCTAGGAACCCTGTGTTCCATGCCAGGACAAAACATATTGAGGTACACTACCACTTTGTGAGAGAGAAGATACTAGTAGGCGAGATTGACTTGGTGTATGTCAGCACACAGGATCAGATAACTGACATCTTCACGAAGGCATTGGATACAGAGAAGCTCCAAAAGTTTCGAAGCTTACTTGGAGTTGCAGAGATGTAGTTGAGATTGAGAGGGAGTGTTGAGATGACAAGCTTAACACATGCGGACATTGATGATGGACTGCCTGGTTAGATGGGTCCACACATCTACACTTAGCACGTCGGCGGTCATTATGACTCTCACATGGCCACTGACTCATTACTTGTTATATTCAGGTTGTTACACCTATTTATAACTGGCATAGTTATAGCGCCAGTCGACTAGTATAGTCGGTTATGCATTGTTTGACTTAGTAGGCCACTTTCCTTTATGTTGTATCTTATCTATACTTTGTGTACATTGTAAAGTGTGTGGAAGAAGAAGAAGAAACCAACAATAAAAAAATTTGGCCTCCATCTCTCTTCTTGTCTCTTGAGTGAGCTTCTCCTTGTGCATTCTGTGTATGTTTGGTGCAACATCTTGAGCAAGTCCCCCCACCACGCTATTCTTGACAAAGGTAATAGGCATTAGCCAGAACACCTTCTTTGTATGCAATTCTTCAAAAAAAAAGGCACGAGGGCTCACTTTGCTCACTAAACCTAGGGTTCACCCCTAGCCCCTCCCCCACTTCACGTTTAGGGCACATCAAGGGTAGGACTTCCAGACCTGTCACCCTAAGTTCTGCACTGCACCTCCAGCAACACACGAACTGGGTCCTTAAGTGTGGGACATTACCAAGGCCTACCCAAGGTTAGATCTATCTCCCAGTTCCACTACACATGCACTTATACCACACCCTGAGACAGACACACCCCTTAGGGAGTGCACAACCTTCTCTTGCAAGCTATGACAGTGACTCAGTGACTGGCGACCCAGTTAAGGAAGACCATCCACGACATCTGCTAATGACCAAGATTTTTTTCGTAAGTCGGACAGGACACCACTACAGTAGCTTTAGGAGCTTTTGCATACTCTGATGGTTAAATGGACCAACATGCTTGATGTGGCCGATCATCTACCTGTTGATGGCTACCATGACTGAATCGAACCAAGTAGAGGGAAAACTTAGTGATGGACCCACAACTGGCATAGATCTTGGAACCTCATATTCTCCAAATGATTAGAGATCCCTAGGTTCAACACCCATCACAGAATGGGAGCTACCACTCTCTAACAAATGCCGAGTATCTTCAAGAAGTCTAAAGCACGCCGGAATCTCTCCCGGTCATCATTAATCAAACTCCTCACAACAGCACCTTTTGATTGTGGTCATCTACCTACCAGTTCTGCTTAGCAACAACCCCAACTACCCCACTGCTCCCCACCCTAGTGCCATGGGACTGGCACTCAACTAGGAGGGGGGTAATGTTTACCGCAGCACAGAGGATCGCAAAATGGAGCAGAGGAGTGGAAAAAATGGAAGAAGGAGATAACCGAAAGGGCACAGGACAAAGGAAGGAAAAGGCGCCTCGGATGGAGGTCAGACCCTGAAAGTTTGAATGATGATCGCTCTAGAAGGCCTCAGTGTCGCCTCGAGAAAAAAAAAGAGTAAAAGCGCGCCATTAAATGGGAAGACGCTCCCAAATCCTTGTAAAAGAGTGTCGGACTCACTCATGTGTAAATTGTATGCATTAGTTGGGAATGGGATAAGTTAGAACGGTGGGAAATATAAAAAAGGGCCTAGGCTAATGGCCGGCCATGTAAAAAGTGGGGATGACCGCCCAAAAAGTAGGGCATGTATATAAAGTTCAAAAGTAAATGAGAAGCTCATTCTTGTGTGTGGCCAAAGCTTCTTTTTTTTCTTCTCTTGTTTCTTATCTTCTTGCTTGTGCTTGAGTGAGGGATTGAGAGAGTGTGAGGGAGTGAGTGTGTGAGAGTGAGAGATTGTGGAGAAGAAGCTCCCCATCTTCTCTCTTCATCTTCTCTTCTTCTCTTCTCTTCTCTTTTCTCGTGAGGCTATAGAGGATGGAGCTTGACGGAGAGGGCTTGAGGTTGCTTGAGCTTGCCGCAAGGATCGTATCGATCGAGCATCAAGATAAGCTCACTACACCCGTAAGGTAGGCATTGCACATCGGCTATGTGAGAGGTAGCCATGGCGGCTCGGGTTGTAACGCTTGATCAATAAGCGGTCTGTAGGTCTCAGGGTAGAGCTCCGTAGCTCCCCTCTAGAATGTAACAATCCCCCAAATAAGCTCCTTAGGTACTCCCATGGCATATAGTATATGCAACAACTTATCTCTCTGCATTGTATCAAGAGCTTTGCAGAAATCCACAAAGTAGTAGTAGATATGCCAGCCATGAGGTCTACCCTTCTCAATAATTGCCCAGAGTATGAGGATGTGATCCAATGTGGAGAAGCCTTTCCTAAAGCTTGCTTGTCCTTGTGCTCTAAGCCCCCACATCTTTGCAATTTGCTCAACTCATATTCAAGAATAGAGGCATATAGCTTTGCCAATGTGCGACCAATCATAATTTGAGGCAGGGTAGGGTCTTCTAACTTGATGATAGGCACAATGCTATTGGTGCTTCAACTCTCTAGGAAGCCTTCACATATCACTTTGTTAAACATGTAGGCTAGTGGTCCAACCGCTAAATCTCTAACACAAATCAAATGCTCTGCCACCATTGGTCCATCATGGTCTTGTGCCCTCCCTCTACTAAGTCTATCAATAGCCTCTTGAACTCTGTCCTCTGTAAAGAAAGTGGAAGTTGTTTGTTGGTGGATCTAGAAGAGGAGGCTGACTTGTCACCATGTACAAACTAGTTACATACTACTACCATATAACAAAGGATGTAATGGGTGTGGTTGTTGGGCAATGCTCTTTGAAGAGCCTCCAAACCTCTCTAGAGTTTTGACTAAAAAACAATTGGTATATATCTTGCTTTAATTGGGCCAAGAATGCTCTCTTCTTCCATCGTATGAGGTGTTGGAAGATTCACTATGCTTGTCAATAGGTGGTGGATCCCAAGGCTCTCTCTATGTAAAGGCGAGCTTTGGTGTCCCTGCACTCATCATCATGTCAACTATTTTGAGGCGTCAATCCAAAGGTTGCCTTGTGTGGGCTATGAGTGTGAAAAGGCTACGCCTACTGCTTTGTGCAGTGAGTAACTGAACTATTGGGTAAGATCCAGTAGTGGGATGTTAGGGTTTGCATTGTGTAGTATTTTGATAATCTCCTCCATCTAATATCCTATAAGAGAAGTAGTACCTTAGATGCGAGGGGGCCCCATGGTGGGTCTGTGGCCATGTGTGAACTGGATCTATTGCAAAAGATAGGTAAGGATGGTTCACTCTAATAAGACATGGGAAGACGTTGAGATCCTAAATATGGGGTATAATTCATGGTGGGATATGTACATTATCCACTATGTTGGCACCATGTCAATTATGTGAAGGCACCCGATAGGGGAAATCTAGTTAAGCCATAAGTAGGGCTAATTCATACATTGTACCCATCTCTATGGGGTACCTCCCATACTTTGTGTATTCCCTTGTATCTTGGGAGATCCGCTCTAGCTATAGCTTTGCCACATCCTACTCCTACAATATCTTCTCTGATACATCAAAGAAAGACACCTAATGACATGCCATTCTAGTGTTAAAGTCCCCTAGTAGGATGAGTTCTCCCTCCCTCGAAAACTCCTATATGTCCTTGTCCAAGGCCATGTATGGTGATTGCCCCTTGGGTGGAGTGTATTGGAATGTCATAGAGGGAACGTAGCAAATATTGATGTAGAGAGTCCACTCTTCGCCTTGTACTCTCACCCACATATACCTAGCTTGCTCGTCTCTACCAACTACCTAGACCACTTGCTAAAGCTCCAGTGGGGATAGCACTGCTACTCCACTTGAGCCATGCCATGATTTGTATAGGTCTCCTTCCTATATGCCGACTCCCATCTATAGCTTGCTACTTGTGGTAGCATGGTATATGGTCCATGATGTGTCTCTGAGTAGAAGACTATATCTCTCCCTTTAAAGGTCTCCTCAAATGCTCTCACATCGAGTCTTGCAAGGCTCTGTTACAATTCTAGACTGCAATTGTGAGGCTAGTCCCATAGGCCTCACATCATCATTTGGTGCACCTTTCCACGATTACAAATCTCCCTCCTTGGAACATGCAAGTTTGCCCTCTTCCCTAGTTGGCTTAATTTTGGGTATACACTCCCACATGTGGGCTAACTAGATCGGCATGAGGTCATCACCCAAAAACACCCATGTCCTTTTTAGTGTTCCACACTAGGCTAGGAAATCTCTTTTAGTCTCTATGGTGGGAAAGCATAGAATGAAAGCATAGTCCTTCAAGCTCTTCACTGCACTATATTGGGTATCCTTCTTACCCATTGTCAAAGAGGATGTGTGCAAATCTTTGCCTATATTTAATAAGGCATATGGTTCCTTGGTGTCTCCTTCCACATCTTCATGCATTGTTAGCCCCACCACTTGAACATAAAATACATGCACTTTTAATTTTTATTTTCCTTTCAGCACATGTAATTTATGATAGCTATAGAGGATGGATTAGCAAGTTGCTTCTCTTTTTTGGCTTCCTGGATCTATTGCTGTGCCTTTAGTACTTGCTTTTAAGTCTTCTTGAGTATCTTCACCCATAAAGTGGCCTCCTTCATAGTTTCTTGATCTTTATTTCGTAATCGATGGTCTTCCTCTCTATTCAACAATTCCCATTTACCATGTTGGGCTCATATTCAATGTCTTCCCCCTCTTATAATCTATGGTGCAATGCAGAGTTTAAGGTGCAAAAATTTGAGCGATTGGGCCATTGGGGTGACTCTTTAGAGTCTAGACCTAGATAGCAACCAACTTGTTGAGAGAGATGTGTGTGTGCACATGAGAAGCTCGAGGGTGAGATCTGCTGAGAAGCTCGAGGGCGAGATCCATTGTGATGAATGGATAATTATGAGAGAGAGAGAGAGAGAGAGAGAGAGTCTATAAATGAAGAAGACGACCCAATCTACACCACATAAGCATAACTTTTTTAGTTCATTAAGTAGCACCATTTTTAGCGCTACTCCATCCCTGTGCTGGATTTCCTTTTCTCACGGAGATCAAGTTACAGTCAGCCCGCCACACGCTCCAAGTTTCGACTTCTACAACTTCCACAAGTTGATTTGACTCGCGCGTGGCATGGCTCTTAGGCCCGGCTGATCATTGCCGTTCCACCTTAGAAGAGCGGTTAAACAAATACGCAATCACTTGCCTGGGAATGCCCGTGGTGCAGGAAGGCCAGGATTTTGGCAGGGTTTAGCAGGCCTCTACCATCCCAGATTGTGAGCTTCGTTACCGGCAGGCATGGCGTGCACATGTGACAGCAGGGCCGCTGAATCAAGCAGTCGCAGCTGCAGAAGCATCTCAAAGGACACATGTCGGGATGTGCTGTGTTGTTGCTTCTTGACATAGCCTGGAAGCAGTGCTGAAGAGGCCTCGGAATGTCCTATTATCCGACATGATGAAGGTGCAGGTAGCGCTCCTTCATGCCTCTCACAGCTTGCCCCAGCATCGCAGGCCTGCTTTCCTCGTTACAGATTGCAGGCAGTCCTTTATGAGCCTCTCTGGCCATCCATTTAGATCCATAAAGTATGCCATGCATTGCCGTACACAAATCAGCTATGGTATTTTCAGGGCCAATCGGCGAACGCCTTTCTGCTGCTTTTTGGCCAAGCACAGATTTGTCCATAACGGTCCGGTAGGTGTGGGGCAGAGCCAGCTTACTGCATCTGATTTCATTTGGAATGCACGTCCTGCCGGTTCAAAATTGCCTGAGACTCCCCTGAGCCACCAAATTGCCAACATCAACAATGTTCCAGCTGTGAAGCAACAACAGGTGCAGGCTGGTGAAAGATTGCAGAACAGGAAAGAGCACAGTGCAACATCGCCCTTTAAACCAGATGCCGTGATAGCCAAGTCAAGCAAAGGGCCAAGAGGGTTGACTAAGAAACCTCAAGGCAAAATGCCTCTTCGGATTTCTGAATACTACAAGAAATTTCCTTTGCTTGCACAGCAGCAGGGGCAGGTAGGTGAATCTTTGGCCTGTTCAAATGAGAGAGAAGATAGGTCTCAAACCTTTTCTGCAACATTGCCCTTGTCAGTTTCATTATCACAGCCTGTTCTCAGCAAATTAGGGGAGGATCTGAATATGCAAGTTGCGATACCAAACAAGAAAACGGCTATTCTGACATCTGAATACTATACAAGGGATGAAAGGCTAGGGAAATCTGTTGTAAGACAACTTAATGACTCACGCTCTCAATCTGATGCAGCATTTGATGCTCTGAGCAGTCAGTATGATGTTATGAATATAGAGCCTTCAAAGAGGTTCTCAAGCCATGGAAGCATGACTGAAAAATCAATACAAACAGGCTTTCAACATCAGAGAAAGGAAAGAGAAGTTCTGGTGCGAGAATTCAAAGAAATAAGAGGGAAAAGCAACAGTTTTGTGAGGAGAGATGTCATAGCAGATGAAGATAAGTCGCACACTCAGTATTTACATGGGCCCAAATGCATCACCTATCAGGATGACATGGGCTTTGTAGAAAGTGGAGATGATTGGGCCAGGAAGAGGGTAGGATGGCTTTGCAAAGAATTACCTGTTTTGAATACATCTGAGCTAGTGAAACTCCTGAATCGGCAGAGGAAGTGGATTAAACAGGAACACATCAATGAAATTATTGAGCACTTAGTGAGACTCATGGAATTGAACAGGGCCCACCAGGTAAGTGTGCAAATTGATTTAGATCTTTGCTACATTGTACTGTGTATATCACGAGGGTTACCAACTGTCGTTCTGCCGGAAGTTGAGCTATTATATTCCTTTTACTGGTTTTGTGCAGGTGCTGAATTGGATGCAACAGCAGCCTTCATATAGGTTTGAGTATGAACTACTCAACAATCTTGCCTACATTTTAGGCCGCAATGATAAAGTTTTAAGGTGTCAAAATATTTTTGATGAAATCATAAGAAATGGTAGGACTCCTGAGCCCTCTACTTTTACAGTCCTTATCAAGGCATACATACACCAATGTGAGGATGGAGACATTGATAATGCTTGGAATCTTTTTAAACAAATGGTACAGTTGAAGTTAAAAACCAGTTCAAAGTTGTTAGAGATTCTTTTCAAGGCTGTTACTTGTCCAACTGGAAGATGGCTATTGCAAGCAGAAGAACTTCTGGAACACATGAAGAGCTCTGGTAGGCATCATGTTAATGGAGAGATGTACACAAGACTGCTGGAGATTTATGGGAAACAGGGCAATCACAATAAGGTTGAGGCCTTGATTCAAGAGATGAAAGAGGAGAATCTTGAGCTTGACCTTAAGGTTATGAATTCAAGATTAGCAGCTTGTGCCAAAAATGGGGATGTTAGGAAATGTGAAGTCACTTTCAGAGACATGACTGAATTAGGTATAAAGCCAGATTGGCGCACATATGTTCATCTTATTAAAACATATGGAGCAGCAAAGATGCCTCTGCAATCATGGACAATTTACAACAAGATGAAGGGAAATGGTGTTCCTTTAAATATTGCGACGTATCATTCAATTATCAATGCGATGGCCAATGCATTGCACACTGATCATGTTCTGGAGTTACTATCTGAAGTTGAGAAGACTGACCTCAAACCACTCCAACCATGTTTTGACAGTGCCATGAATATGTATTTGCAATTGAAGTGCTATAAAGAAGTGGAGTCTTTGTTCGACAGGGCAAAGGCTGCGAATGTGCGGCCTGCACATGCTACTTTTAATATGCTTATAAAGGCTTACATAAACAGTGGACAGATGGAAAAGGCAGAATGTGTTTATCAAGAAATGAAGCAAACTGGTGGTATTGGTGCAAATTCACTCACATACAATCTGATGTTAGAGGCCTATGGTGTGGCCTGTCTTAAAGATAAGGTACAAGAAGTTCTAAAGGAAATGCTAGCAAGAGGATGCCTTGTGGATTCTAATGTCAAGGTCCACATACAATCCATGATTGGTGTAAATAAACTTGTGTCGGAAAAGGAAAAGCTGAAACTTACAATGGAGCACCGAGAGATATTACCAGGCTTATTATTAGGTGGTGCCAAGCTAGTAAGTCCTGATAACGATCAAACTTATGAGCTCCACTTACAGTTTGACTGCAAAAAGCAGGTTGCCAGTGTGCTGAAGGACCATATTTCATCCCTGTTCTTATCCTGGTGGAAGAAGAGCAGTGAACAGAACAAATGTGAAGCTGAGGAAAACCTGGAAGAGAAGTCAGACAAACTTGTAGGCCTTGAAACTGTTAGCCATGGATCCCTCAGATTTTATGCTAATCAATACAGGCCACAAGGTGTACCTGTGGTCCCAAGACTCATCCATAGATGGTTGACGCCACGCACTCTTGCCTATTGGTACATGTATGGGGGTCATAAATGTGATAGGACAGGTGGTATTGTTTTGAAGGCATCAAAGTACTCAGCAAAACAGTTGCAACTAGTAATGAAAGCTCTTAAGGCTAGAGCAATGGATTGTTGGAGAACATATGATGGACATCAAGTTCGCTTTCAAGGCAAATCAGCATCTAAGATTTGGATGTTCATGGAGCCTCATATATTACCTGAACTTAAGGAAGAACTAAAGCCTGAAGAGGTCCCTGTAAATCTTGGCTTTGCAGGTAAAATTTTCTCTGTGAATTGAAGCCTTGTTTTTTTGTGGTTGTGTTGCGTAGGGGGGGGCACGCCTTATCTCAGGAGAAAAAAAAAGTGTACTATATCGTGTTGTATTCTCACACAGAATGTGTATTACTTCTTGATCTGGTGCAGGAAATCAAGTTTCGGAGCAAAAAACGAGTGCAGAAAGCAGTGATGCCGAGGATTGGGAATGTTTGCTTTCAGATCAGTCTGAAGAGGTAAAAACATGTGTTTTATTGGTGATTCTAGGAAGACTGTAGGCTGTATTCGTGAAGGCTGTACCTGATGTTGCCTTTTCTGTTTATCTCAGGTATGCTATAGCTGAACCAGGGGGTAAAAAGTTAGGCGAAATAGTGCAGAAGCAGGGATAATGAGGATGAGGACTGGAAATATTTACTTTCAGTCTGAAGATGTAAATATGTGTCGACTTGGTGATTGTAGGAAGATGGTAGATTAATAGTTGTAAAGGCTGTACCTGAAGTTATCTTTTTTGTTTATCCCAGGTTCTCTTTAGCGAACCAGGTGTAAGCATTTTATATAAACATTCAAGGCAAGTCATTGTAATTGATACAGATAAAGTGATGCTAATTAATACATTTCATGCACTTGAATTAATTCTTGTAATTTGCTACTTCTAAGTGTCAACAATCCTTTCAACAGCATGCAGATCTACATGGATATAATGTGTTACTAGTCCTGCCAATTTACTGAGCTCAGATTTCATCTTATTCATTGATATAGGATCTGGCCACTTGTCGAATCGGATGGTGCATATTAGTACCTCATTGTCAATATACTGCCCCCAGAGTTTGTATAAGAGGAGTTATAAAGCCTGCTTACACAACAAACTTGTCTGGATTAATTTTATTTAGGCAGTCACTGTTAAAGAGAGATGTGTGCACAAAATATTCCATGTACTACGAAACAGTCAGCAGTGGAGATTTCCTCTGGTGTGGCCAGTAGAAGGGTAAATTGTGGCAGAAGACATTAGAGGACCATTCAGACATCAGAGAAACATATACTTTTGTGCCCCAATTGCAGTTTTGACTTTCTCTTAGGAAGTTTGCCATGGCGCACTGAGTAGTTAAAGACTTTTTTTTGGCAATCAGCTGTTCACCATATAGGCCTCATAGGTTGAAAAACTCCAAAATCTTAGTAAGAGTGAAGTTGGGTCTTTAGTTGTTGAAGGTACCATGCACTATTTTTCTGTGAGAACGTAAATTGATAATGAAATAGTGCACAAGGAACACTAAATTTAATGGCAGTGGGAAAAGAACCTGCTGGCAATGATCAATGAATGAGATACAATTGGCCCATGACAAGATGCAAATGAAATGGCTTTTAAAGTCTGGTCTTCTTTCGCACATACAAAGCGATTGTATAATGTTGACATGAGGTTTCCCATATCCCACCTTTCTAAATATATATGTACACATGCTGCCATGGAGTGTAAACTGAATAAGCATAGATTGGCATAAGAATAAAAATGAATACATGTGATGAGTGTCCAGATGAGGGTGTATCATTACGTATGAGCATTGCCCTTTGATTGATTTGTTGCAAGTGGACATTACAAGTTAGGCTTGATTTGTATGTTCACTTCAGCATTCCAAGTGCAGGGGGGGAAAAGGTTATAGAAAGAGGAGAGGGGGAAAATGGGGATCGAACTTCTGAAAATTGGAATGATTCTCAGTTGCTCTAACAGCATGTATCAACCATTGCAATAGTAAGCCCCTACCACAGTCTTGGTAGAGGGTCTTTTTGTAGACGAGGTGAGCAATAGAGAGATGGTTGTGGTATGCAATATCACATTGACCTTTTATAGTGCCTTGTTTATGCATTGTTGTATACTGCCAAGTCTTCTTGCCATGTAGAAGGAGCCTCTCTAGAAGTGTCTATTGTTGCCTTTCTCCCATGTTTTTCTTTGTTTATGAGGTCATTTATTAGATAGATAGCTAGTTTTCTAGGTATAGTTTTGCACCCTCCAGTTGAGAAGGATATAGATAGGATGGTGGACCAAACTATAAGAAGTAAAGATTACATAGAATGGTGAAGTTAGAGTGCTGTATCATCAATAGAAAATGGAGCACCATCTAAAATAAAACTTGTCATTGGAGCTTTATGGAGTGAGTAGTTTGAAGGGTAAGTCATCAAATGAAAGCACTAAGTTGTGTGTGTGAACAATGGGACTTGGCTCTAATGTAAAGGAATCCATTGAGTGCCACATTTTAAGTAAGAAAAATACGTAGCCTTAGCTTTGAAAATGTATATATAAATTCCTCTGGATTCACCCATTGAGTCGACGCTAGTAATGGATCGTGGCAATTTTGAAGGAACCAAGCATATTCCACTAAGTATATTGTATTAACTATTGTTTGATAATTCATGCCATACAAGATAGGGAGCCCACTTCCATGAAGAAGGCTTTGCAATCATAGCATTGGTTGGAAGATTGTAGAGCAAGAGTTAAGAGGTTGTAGAGTGAAATGGCAATTGGGAGCTTGTGCCACGACCCACTCATAGGAAGGTGATTGGAGTCCTTTAAGACCAAAAACTATAGTGATGGCACTTTGAATAAGCATAAGGTGTGGTTAGTTGCTAAAGGGTTTGTGCAGCAGTGAGGAGTGGATTTCCATGATATCTTTGCACCTAAAGCTCCAATGGCTACAATTAGGGCCGTTCTTGTTGTAGCAAACTATAGAAGAGAGCTAGTTTATTAGTTGGATGTGAAGTCTAGCTTCTTTAATGTTGATTTGAAGAAGGAGATCTATGTCAAGAATCCTCTTGGTTTTTCCTCAATAGATTGCAAAGTTTACAAGTTGAAGGTGGCCCTTTACGACCTCAAACATGCTCTACATGTTTAGAACAAGAAGATAGACTCATTCTTCCAAGGGAAGTTAGGGTATTAGTGTTCTGCTCTACTAATCCCCCATTGTACGTCCACCTATTAGTTGTAGGGCATGCTTTGTTCATGCTTTACAAGATGATCTCATTCTGATAGGTGACCGTGCTTAGAAGATCAAGCAAACAAAGGAGGTGCTACATGAGATATTTGAGATGACAGATATGGGACTTTTCCACTTCTCTTTGGCAAACACTTAAAAGGGGAATTTTCATTTCTCAACAACGGTATGTGCATGTGCTTTTGACCATCTTAGGAGATCTTGGTTGTCCTTACATAGGTCCCACTACACTTCATTGTGATAAATGAGAGCTGCATTGTTTTGGCACCAAATCCCATATTCCATGCTAGGTTGAAGTACATTGAGATACAACACCATTTCATTTGGGAGATCTTGGATGAGACTATTGATGTGGTACATTGTAAGACAAAGGATAACTTGGTAGACTTGTCCTACGAAGACTCTTCCTCAGGCCATTCTTCAACAATACTGCAAACCCCTAAGCCTTATGTCACATCTAGGATCTAAGAGATTTAGTCATCCTCTGGATGGGCACAGGCAGTTTACAGTCATTTTAGGGAAGATTCAAGTAATTTTTACCGAGCTAAGCAACATACAACAGACATTAGCATACTTGCCACATTTCTGGCAAGATAGGCAACACCAGAGTAGTTTGGGTAGTCAGATAGGTGCCATGTGGCATGCAGATATCATTCACAGTTTTTTAATGATTTTATTAATTTTGTGCAATTGGACCAGATTTTAGTCTCTTGGTCGATTTTAGGTTGGCTAACATGGTTATTTTATTCATTTCTTTTCTGCCTATTTATACTGCCCAACTCATGTCAGAGTGAAGTGGTGCAGAAGCGTACGACCAAGATTAAGAGTGAACAGAGAGATGAGAGAGAAAGAGACAGTGGAACACAAGAAAATCTGCAATGAAGAATGATGTGCAGATATGTACATGAGCGGAGTGTATGTTTGCATGTGTCTCCACCTCGAAGATCTCATGAGCTATGAACCTCAAAGTATGTGCAATAGTCTCCATAATCAGAAATCTGGAAACCTAGGATGATCAGAGAATGTACAACTGTGTGCCGAAAACATGTAATAAATAGCTTGAAGAAAAATGGTGAAAATATGATGGTTGCATTTAATGCAGATGAATGTACTGTCCAACTGTAAAACATGATGTCCAACTGCACTGTGCTGGTGTGGCGATCTGACCAGCGCTGCCATGTGACACACTTGCGGATTGTACGGACTTGCCACGTCACCCACAACACACACAATTGACAATAAATGCATATATACATAGCCTCTCTCTCAAGAATGCTTGTCCAGGGGATGACAATCTCTAACACCCCCACTTAGATCCTAGATAGGGCATGAGACTGAGGGATCTAGAATGATACCAAAGTAAAGCTTGTGGAAGTGCCTTTGTAAATAGGTTAGAAAGATTGTCCTCTATCTTGTAGTATACCACATCAATGGTCTTAACTAGAAGCTTCTCCCAAATGAAATGATACTAAATCTCGATGTGCTTTGTCATAGCATGAAACATAGGATTCCGGACCAAGGCAATGTAACTCTCATTGACTCTCATTGTCGCATTAAAGAACAATAGGACCTGTCTGTGGGGGCAGTGCCAAGCTCCTCCAATAACCTTCGAAGCTTCACTATCTATGTGGTAGAAGATGCCACCCACTGCTCAATCAAAGATATGGCAACCGTGGGCTACTTCTTGCTGCTCCATGAAACAACACCTGCACCAATGTAAAACAATAACCTATTGTGGACCATGATGATTCACATCGCCAACCCAATTTGAATCACTCTAACCTATAAGTACCAAGCCAGCATCACTTGTACCTGTTGGATAATAGATATTGAGATTAGGGGTTCCTTGAAGGAACTGTAACTCTGAGTAGCCTACCAATGCACCATCTTGGGTTTCCTCATGAACCTGGTCATCACACCTATAGCATAGCATAAGTCAACAAGAGTGTTGACAAGCCATATGAAGGAGCCAGCCGACTACCTATAATGGGTAGCATCCGCCAATAGAGAATCAAAAATGGAATGTGGCCTTCTAGTTTGGATCCATAGGGGTTGTAATAGACTTGCCTCCCTCCATCTCATACATAGTCAAGAGCTCCTGCACATACTTTTGCTAGAGGAGAAAGATCCCCCTTGGAGTCTAATAGATCTCATGATCTAGAAATAAGTGAAGAAGTCCCATATTTGTCATCCCAAACTTCTCATGAAGTGCTGTCTTTGTCTGCTCGACCATTTGGGCATGGTCACTTGTCATAATCAAGCCATCCACATAAAGGACAAACGGCGCACAACCTCCACATGAGGTGTATACATAAACTTGTGGGTTGGCTTGGGTTGCTAGTACCCCAATCTCTCTTGGAGGAATGAGTCAATCTTCTTGTTCCAAGCATGAGGAGCTTACTTAAGACGATAGAGGGCCTTACTCAACTTGTATACCTTACCATTAGAATAATCAAAGCTTGGAGGTTGCTCAACATAGATCTCCTTCTTCAACTCCCTATTCAAGAATGTAGACTCCACATCTAGTTAATAGATTGGCTAGCTCCTGTGGCTAGCCAAGGCAAGAACTGTATGAATAGTAGCCATTCAAGCTATATGAGAAAAATTATAATGGAAATCAATGCTTGGGCGTTGTGCAAAACCTTTAATAACAAGGCGGGCCTTGTGCTTGTCCAACGCGCCATTGTTGCGGTACTTGGACTTGAAGACCCATTTGACTCCGATTACCTTTTTATGAGAAGGCTTAGGCACAAGATACCAAGTACTGTTCCTCTCAATCTACTCAGCTCTTGCTCCATTACTTTCCGCCAATGATCATGCTGTAAAGCCTCCTTCACGGAGGTGAGCTCCCTATCCTACATGGCATGAGTCATCAAATAGTAATTAGTGTACACAAGCTTATTGAAACGTGCTTAGTTCCTTTGAGAATGTTGCAAGCCATCCTACGGCTGCCACTCCTCGAACCCTCTCAATCCCTGCATCACGAAGAGTGTCATTAGCCCAACAAAGAGGAGGTAGGATCTCTCCCCCTTCCCTCACCATCCGCTGATGTCTTTGGAATGTCCATTGATTGCTGCGGCTCAATCGGAGAGTGAGATGATGAAGAAATAAACTCCTCATCCTAAGAAAAATCCACGGTCTCCAGAGGTATAGTTGTGATGGGGCTCAATTATCTCTTGGATTGCCAAGAACGGGGTGTTCCTCACCCCTCACCCCTCCTCACCCCCCTCTGAGGCTGGAACATCCACGAAACCGAACATCATAGCTTGTGTAGAAATCTTGCTTGACGAGATCATACAATTAGTAACCTCTGGGACTGTGAGCTATAGCCCATTAACACTTGTCTTTTGGAAGCCGCTTCAAAATTCCCATGCATGTTTTCAAGATGTGAACATAGGCATCACACCAAAAAATCCTGAAACAACAAACATTTAGCTTAGATCCAAAGTACGCCTCAATAAGGTGTCATACCAACAACAAGGGAAGTAGGAGAGCGATTAAGGATGTGGATTTCAGTAGACACAACCTCAACCCCTAGACACTACGGTGTCTGTCTATGCTCCATCATGGTACGGACCATCTCGATCACATTGCGATTCTTTTGATCTAAGATGCCATTCTCCTGAGGGGTGTTTGTGTTGGCAAACTCCTGGTAGATACCATGATTTGCACAAAAATGAGCAAGCACATTTCAAAAAGTAACCAATCCATGAAGTTGAAGAAGGCCTCCAACTTTAGCTTTAAAAAATAAGCCCATGTCATCTTGTTGTAATCATCCACAATCAACATGAAATACAAGCTCCCTTTAAGGGACTCCACCCACATTGGTCTGCAAAGATCGGTAGAAAAAAGCTCCAAGGGTTCCAAAGACTACCTTGAAGCCTTCTTAGGAATAGCATAATGAGTTTGCTTCCCATGGATGCAGGATAGACATAGTTGCTGGCTCACCATAATATCTAGTAAAACCTTGAACAAGCTATCCCTTGAGGTGCCTTTCAAAGGTAATCATAGTTGAGGTGGCCAAACTGAGCATGCCATAGCTCAAACTATGTTTGAGAGGTAAAAAGAAGAGAAGTCAAGGAAAAAGAAGACCTCAACTTGTAGACTCCATTCTCCTTATAACCTGACATGTCTTGATCCATGATCAAGAATCCAAAAGGAATCCATATCAAACTTGACCAAGAGGCCGAGGCACAAATCTTGTGCATTGAAAGAATATGGTATCCTAGGCCTGGCACATAAAGCATCTTGGAAGTATAGGCACCACCCAACCCATTTGAAATGAGTTGTATGTTACCCTATCCTTGAATAGGGATTGAAGAACTATCACCAATGAGAATTTGCCTATGTGAAGGCCGCAATGGAGCAACACTTGCTGTAGGAGTCATGTGCCGGGATGAACCATTGTCAACAATCCACTCCCGAGTGTGTAGGGCTGTCAACACAGCATCATAGGCCTTCAGGGTCAATACCTCAACCACATCCAAGTGGAGGAAAGCAGTTGATGAGGGAGCAACCACCACTCTGAAATCCTTTGAAGATTTCTCATTCTTCTAATTTTCCTTCTTTTTCTTGTCGGGACAGTCCTTCTTCTAGTGACCTATGCCATGACAACATGCATTTTTGAAACCTCCCTTAACATGTGGATTAATTTTTATCCACATGGTTAATTAAATGTTGCACATGTGAGGTGTAATTGGGATTAGAGTAAATCATAGGATGTCAAAGGAAAAAGTTGTTGTAAGTTATGCCGAATAGGTACTTGGTGGTATCTAGTGTTGGTGGTTGGTCTAGGCCTTTCATTTGGCCATAAGTGTTAGTTGGTGACACTAGAGAAGTGGCGTTTAATGGTATCTAACATCAGTCTAATCGTCAAAGATGGCGTAGTGACACTCGGCAATGGAAGTTGCCTAGCCAGTTTAATTATTGGCAAGTCAAATTATTTTTCAGGGCATCAAAATAATTATTAGATTAAATTTTAGTATTTAATGATTGAAAAAAAGACTGCCACCTGTCAAAAATGCCCATGCAAGACTAAAAAATGTCTTTAGAGGTTGGAGAGAGGCATTTGGAGTGGATTCATCTTGCAAGAGAGAGGGAGGAGATGTTGATAGTCTAATTTATAGCCATTGGAGGAACTTTTGAGGTAGCCAGGGGTAGGAGAAGACCAATCGACAACAGGTGATAGCATCTACAAGTTGTTGAGATAAGGCAACAACAATAAATGATTGATTTTCTTTAGTTCTTTGCATCTACGAGCTGTTGAGATAATGCAACAGTAGTAAATGACAAATTTTCTTTGGTTATTCTGAATTTTCTCTCTCCTTAGCATTCTCTCTCATCTCCCAGTTTTTCTACAGCCTTGCTCTAAATATTACAACATTGAGATCACTAGAGGTTGAGAAATTTTAGATTCCTCTACTGTAAACCCTAATCTGTAAGTAGATATTATGGTTTAGCAGCAATAGGGCTAAAGTTGTTTTTAGTCAAATTCAAGTGGAGGGACCAGCAAATCAATGAATTTGGGGCATTTTCCATCTTCATCAAAGTGGGTATTGCCCGAATTAAGGGGCAAATCAGATTGAAGACTTGCTTGTCATTTTGGACAGCAAGGGAAGTTGCAATACCAAAATGAATTGGGAGAATCCCATTGTCCATCAACTTCTTCAAATAAGTTAAATAAATATCGAAAGGGGCACCAATTTTGGGACCAACAGGGTCTCCAATGTCCAAGATTATATGGTAAATTATGCATTTCAATTTTGTGAATTTGTTTATTGTTGTAAATAGTGCTTAATTAGATTATTTACCACCCTATTCAAGGATGAAGGTTGGTTTCAAGCTATCTTGCCATAGATGTGACAAGTAGACTCCTGGTCCTTGTCCTTCTTTGATTTTTCCTCCTTCTTTTGGTCCTTCCCCTTCTTCTCAGAGGACTCTAACTTGTCAATGCCTCCAATTTGGAAGCATTGTTCCCTTTCAATTGATCCTCTTGGTCCAAGACCATAGGAACCAACTCCTCCTAACGAAGAGTCTCTGTGACTGCCTTGAGGCAATCAAGGCAAAATGAAAACCACTGAAACGAGGCAGTAACTGTGAAAGGAGAGTTATAGCCATGTCTTCAGAAGTAATCACCTTCCTTGCATTTTGCACTTGCATGTGAAGCTGCCTTAGCTTGTTGGTATGCTCCTGCATAGAAGATGGCTTGTTGACATTCATGGTCCTCATCTCCACTTCCAAAGAGACTCGTTTCATGACGTCATTTTGTTATATATCTGATCAATCTCTAGCCATATCTCTCGAGCCACTTCCAAATGCTCTATATGGGAGATCTCAGCTGTAGTACATGAGAGAAATAAAACGAGTGGATTCGAGAATTTAGTTTGTCCCAATGCGCCTAAGCCTTTGCCAACTCCAACTTATCACTCCTAGAGTGTTTGGACTCCTCTCTTGATGAAGGATGGTGGAGATCCTCTATAATAAGTGTTGCCAAATCATAGGACCCATAACGGCAAGCATCATAACATCCTAGATGCAGTTGTCCTCACTACTATTGAGCTTTTGGTTTGATGGAAGAGTTGGCAAAATGGGCATCTTTCGGTCCATAATCACCTGAAACTCTGTCTCAGCCTCAGAAGACATCTTCACCTAAAGTGCATACAGAAAACACAAGAAACAATCCTAAGTTGATTGTGAAAATGCAGTATGCTAGGGCTCTTCTTTGTTCATCCTGCTCCTTCTTCACCTGCTGGAGGCAATGAAAAGGTAACATCTACACTTGAATTTCCAAAACATAGCCTTCTTTCTTCTCGAACAACAAAAATCAGCAAGCAATTTGAGCAACCTTGCTCCTTTCTCGCACACCCACACTCGCCTTAGCCTTGTTCTGATGTGCAACCCTCCTGCTTGCACTTGAACACTAAAAATGCAACCTTATATTGCGTTGAAATCTCTTCTGCAAGTAGATCCACCCTTGGCCATTCCTTCAACGCTCTAATACTATGTGAAAGTGAAGTGACTGTCAAGATTGTGGGAGAGAAGGAAGGAGTCTCACTTGTAGCTTTCTTGCTTGCACAATGGGGGAATACACACACAGGTGGAGGCTGAAAATAATTTTTCTCTTCTTAGTTGTGTAAGCCAAAAGAACTCTCGTACAAAGAAATAGAAGAACCCTCTATATGGGTCTCAAACCAAACTCAACTAAATAAGGTGGCATACTAACTAAGCCACGAACTAGAGTAGATAAGGACAACTATCATCTATCTATTATTCATGGGCGGTGCACCAACCGCATCTACAGCTAACAAGTCGGTGACATAAATGCACAACGGTCACCCTTACATATCACGAGTGGAGCTCGATATCTCAACACTCCCCCTCGAGCTTAACCCCAATTCCTGCACACCAAGCAGGTCTCTAAACTTACGCAGCTTCTCTGCGCCCAATGCCTTCGTAAATATGACAACTATCTGATCCTCTGTGCTAACATAAACTAGATCAATAAGACCTAGTAAAACCCTCTCCCGCACATAGCGATAATGCACCTCAATGTGCTTTGTTCTAGCATGATAGACTGGGTTATTTGCCAAGTGTATACTGCTCATGTTGTCACAATAAATGATAACTAGCCCATCTGTAGGCTGATGCATATCATAAAGTAGCTTATGCAACCAAGCTACCTCACATGCAACCGTTTTGCTGCACCCCTGTACTTAGCCTCTGTGCTCGACAAGGCAACTGTAGGCTGTTTCTTACTGCTCCAAGTGACTGCAGCACTCCCAAAAGAGAATACATATCCACTAGTAGATCATCTATCAGAAATACTACCAGCCCAATCAGCATCAGTGTATCCATGCAACTGTATCTGAACCCCAGTCTCATAAAATAGTCCATACTGCAATGTGGACTTTACATACCTGAGTATGGGTCTAGCCACATCCAAATGCGGTTTCCTTGGAGCCTGCATAAACTGACTTACCAATCCAACAGCATAGCTCAAATTTGGCATGGTAATAGTCATATAAATCAAACTTTCTACTATGCGTCTGTACATAGTGGGGTCTTCCAAAAGCTCACATGCATGTGCGCTCAGCTTCACATTCTGCTCCAAAGGAACTAAAATAGGCTTACAACCTGTCATCCCATATTTGGATAGCGTATCCAATCCATACTGCCTCTGCAAGAGCCGTATCCCACTTGGTGATCTAATCACCTCAATGTCCAAGAAACAACGTAGCTCTCCCAAATCCTTAATCTCAAACTTCTGCTTCAATCGCATTTTCACATGAAGGATATCTTCATCACTATCACCTGTGATAATCAAATCATCAACATAAATGACAAGTAGCATAATACATTTCTCTGTTTTTCTCACATAAAGTGAGAAATCTGCCTTGGAAATCTGAAAGCCAATAGTGACAAGATACTGTCCTATCTTGTCAGACCATGCTCTAGGTGCTTGCTTCAAGCCATACAAGGCTTTCTTCAACCTGTAAACAAACTTAGGATGAATAGCATGCACATAACCTGGTGGTTGCTCCATATAGACCTCTTCTTGCAAATCACCATGCAATAATGCATTCTTTACATCCATCTGATGTAAAGACCATCCCTTTGATGTAGCCATAGCAATGACTGCTCTTACGGTTGCCATCCTTGCAACTGGACTGAATGTTTCTTCATAATCAATGCCATATGTTTGTGCATACCCCTTGACTACTAATCTTGCCTTGTATCTGTTCACAGAGCCATCTGCATTGTGCTTCACCTTATAAACCCACTTACAGCCAATTGCATTCTTATCTTTAGGCAAAGGTACTAATTCCCATGTAGCATTTGCTTCCAAGGCATCCATTTCTTCATCCATGGCTTTCTCCCATTTTTCTTTTCCCATGGCTTGCTCAAAAGAAGTGGGCTCTGGTTCCTGTATCACTTTGACCATATATGCATAGTGAATGGCTATAAATCCATCATATTTCAGCCTATCCACAGGATACCTAGCTCTGGTAGACCTGCGCAAAGTAGGTTCACTTTCAGGTGCTCTCAAAACATCCCTGGTCTTCCTTACTCCAGGTGTAACAATAGAAGGAATACCCAACTCATCATCAATGCTCTGTTCTGAGCCACTGGATTCACCATCCACATAAGAGTGACCTGCATGCACATCAAACATGGGCTGATCTACCTTCTCTTTTCCTTTTCATGATACCTGCATACCACTATCTGCATTGCTTTATTTTTACTTTCTTTACATTGGGGTTAACAAGGATTCTACATGAGTTGAATTGAATGCACAAAGAAAAATAGATAAAATGAATTGAATAAGATTTCCCTACTACATGCATATTTTTTATTATACATTCAATACCTTCACCGATAGCAAATAATGATGTTTTTTCTAAAATTTGGACATGGGTCTCTAGATGCACATATAAGTGCTTGTGTAGACATGCTTGTAAGTTTTTATTGTAGATTAAAAATAGGCTTACACTAGCCTTTTATTGAAAATAAGCACATATATAGTGAATTTTTTGGCTACAAATATCCAAAATTGAAGCAAAAATTCTTAACCCTAGGTAATCATCATAATTTTTTGGATTGAAATATGTCACTATTTGTGGCCAAATTTACTTAAGGGCCTTTTTTTCAGTATAAAGAGTGAAATTTCACTTAAAAGGGAAACATTACTTATTAAACTTCATATGCATGAATTTGAAAATATCTAAATTTTCATCTTTGGATTTTGAAAAAAGTGGGATATAGATAACACGAAGTTATGATAAAAATAAAATTTTGACCATGAGTCTCAAACTTTTGAAAATTTTCTAAATTCACCAATATTACGTTACTAAGTGTGTGTTTGATATTGTTAATGGCATATATATTATTGTTGGTGAAATTTTGTCTGTTAAATAATTTCTATCTCTCTCATATATTCAAGAGTGTGTGAGAAGTGAGCTTTTTGAGCAAGCATTTCTGGGCACCCTCCAATTCTTGAAGCAAAGACGTATGACCAAAATAGAGATGCCCTCACGACTCTTTATCTCTAGCAATATTGTAGCACATGCATTGCCTAAAGTTCCACATAGTCCACTTATTCATTCTCTTTTCTTGGGCATATATCAAGCACCACTACTACTCCTCCACTGCCGCCACCACCACCACCACCACCACCACCACCACCACCACCACCACCACTATCATCATCATCTTTGTTGGAAGAGAGGGAGAGAGACTGAGTGGAGCGAAAGATGAGCCTCAACTCATTGTTATTCTTCTTCCATTGTTCTTCCATCATGCTCACTGAAAGAGACTTGCATGCATAGGTATGACTAACCAATACCAATTGTGGTTAAGTCACTGACTACACCGACTTATTGAATGTTACACACATGTATAGTTGTATCGAGCTAACATTAGTCACACACATAAAGATAGACTGACTAAAGAGTAATGGGAGCTTGATATTCTAACACTCCCCCTCAAGCTCAAACCATCTGATAAACTCCAAGTAGCTACCTGAAGTATATGAACTTTTTTTTACCAAGAGACTTGGTAAATATATATGCTACCTAGTCTTCAGTCTTCACATGAATCAAGTCAATCTACCCTATAAGAACCATTTCTCTTATGAAATGGTAGTGAACCTCAATATGTTTGGACCTAGCATGGTAAGCAGGATTGCTAGCCAAGATAACACTGCTGAGGTTATCACAATGCAATCTCACTCTGCTTTCCACACAAGTTTTTTAGCAGTTTCATTAACCAAATTGCTTCGCAAGCCGCTAAGGCAGCTCCTCTGTACTCAGCTTCTATACTAGACAATGCAACAGTAGGCTATTTCTTACTCTGCCAACTAATCATACTACTGCCCAATCCAAATGCATAACCATTGGTTGATCTCCTGTCAAGGAACAACCAGCCCAATCAGCATCAGTAAACCTTGTCAAGTCAAGGGATTTTCCATATGCATAAAACATCCCATAATCTATAGTACCCTTTATATATCTCATGATCCTCCTGACTGCATCTAAATGTGGTTTGCAAGGCTTCTACATGAACAGACTAATTAGCCCCACTACATAACATAAGTCAGGTTGGGTAATAGTCATATCAAGCTGCCCACCATCTATCGATACATCGTCACATTCTCTATGTCATTTACAACATCAATTTGTAGCTTGACATTTTGATCAAGAGGTGTCTCAATAGGCTTGCATTCAGCCATACCATACTTCTGTAACATGTCATGAGCATACTGCTTCTGTAGCAGCAATATACCTTGAGGCGTAGAGACTACCTCAATCCCAAGAAAATACTTCAATTCACCAAGGTCTTTGACTTTGAATTCAGCCTGTAAACATGATTTAATTTCAGCAATGCCCTGTTCATAATCTCCAATGATGATAAGATCATCTACATGAACCACTAGAAATACATATCCATGACATGTCTTCTTCATGAATAGATTGTGATTTGCATCACCCAATCTAAATCCATGTTGCTGTAAATAACTGTTGATCCTAGCATTCCATGCTCTAGGTGCCTATCTCAATCCATATAAAGCCTTTTTCAACTTACATACATGTGTAGGAAAGTCCGCACGAACATAGCCTTCAGGCTGCTCCATATATACTTCCTCAACCAAATCATCATTCAAGAAAGCATTCTTTATGTCCATTTGCCATAATTTCCAGCCTTTGCATGCTGCCAAAGCAATGATAGTTCTAACTGTTGTCATTTTAGCCACCGGATTGAAAGTCTCCTCATAGTCAAGGCCACATTGCTGTGCATACCCTTTTGCAACCAGCCTGGCCTTATAGCGTTCTAATGAACCATCTGACTTGCAATTAACCTTGTACAACCATTTGCAGCCAAT